>NW_006800649.1:122029-133903 GCF_000485575.1 Poecilia formosa | reverse complement strand
AAAATACTGATGATATTTTAATGTTTTAAAATGTTCATGTGCAATGTTTATTTACTCAGAGTAAATGAATAAAAGAACTGGAAGATGAAATCATTTCTCACCAGGAACCTAAATGACCTCATAAACATGTTGAATTGTTAAAACAGGACGGAGACAAGAGGGAAGCAGAGGAGAGGAAATGTTGTCTGATGATGATGAGCTGAGGCTCCGCCCCCTTTAACCTGAGATCAGTTCAAAACTGATTAACAAGTTTTTACATTTACTAGTTTGATGCAGAAACTTTTCACTGGATCCTCTAATAACCTGAGTCTCCACTAAAACAGAGCGCAGTGTTCATCTCTGGCCACCAGGTGGCAGCATTGTTCCATGTGAAGACTCCAGCAGCAGGAGGATCCGGTTACATGACGTCACATGTTTACTAGTTTATAATAATGTGAATCTGGATCCCGACAGGAAGCAGAATGTAAATAATAATGAAGCAGCTGAATGTTTATCAGTTTCTAGAATCCAGTTTAAAGTTTCTGACTTCCTGTTTGCTTCAGGCTCCAGTTTCTGGTCTAAACTGGTTCCAGTGACGTCAGCATGAACAGATTCCAGTTTGATGTTTTTCTGCTTTCAGGATCAAAAGCTGCAGATTCAACCTGATGAGTTTCAACAGATCAGATGAAGAAAACTTTAGAAATAAACTCAGCCACACCTCATGAGCTCAGCTTCACTTCTAGTCACGTGATTTACAAGAAGAGCAGAACCCAGACATGCGCAGTGAGCTCCTCAGAGGTCTGTCCGTCTTTATGTCCTAATTAAAGTCTGAAGATCTCTGGTGATTTTAACGGAGCTTCATGTTTGTTGCTTGATGCAGATGTTGTTTTCTATGTTGCTATGGAAACCAGAGACAGACGTTCATATTTTACTGTGACGTCACATCAGCCTGTCTGCTTCACTGATCTTTTCTCCTCTCAGCTCCGTTTGGGCGAGTCCGTTATGGCAGACAGTTTTAGCGATATCTTCAATTGTTCTTTTTACTCATTAAATCTAGTTGTTTCCAGTCTATTTTTTTTAACATATCTAGAATGTAAATACAGATAGACCGATTTTATGTCTTCAAATACACTTTGCTGTTCAACAAACCTCAAATCACTGAATTTATCTGAAGGGCCACACATCCATAAATACAACATACATTTATTCAAACTTCATTATAACTACTCAAACTTATATTTTTAGATATCTGCATTCAGAAACTGTGCTGAAGATTTGTCATTATAAACATTTGCTCTGATGTGATTTATTCAGTAGAAGAAGAAAATAATCCAGCTGGTTTCTTCTAAACAGACAATAATTTCAGCAGAAACAGGCAACAAAAACTGACAGATTGTTCTGTAGATGCTGAACAACATGAAGCAAAGTGAAAACTAGATTTAGTTCAAGATTATTTATAACCTTCACAAAATCAGATCTTTGGTCATTTTTCATTTTTTCACTAACAAGGACCACGCCACAAACTTGTACGTTTAAAGATTTATTTATGAATGTATTAGGGATGAAGCGGAGAGGGAGGAAGGGGAGAGGGATTAAGGGGTGAGTGAATGAGGGGATGGAGGGATGAAAGTATGAAGGGATGGACGACCTTGATTCGGTCGTCTGGGAGAATGACGGAGGGCTTGGGATGTGGACACTCTGAGTGGGGGTATGTCTTGGGGAGACGGTTCCTCTTATTTATTCCCGAGCCAACATAGGAGCCCCCAGACGAAACCTGCAGCGAAAGGAAAAGAACAATGTATGGTTATGCATAAAGAAGTGTTAAATGAGAAGGGTAAGGGAGGGCGGGTTTGACAAAACACGACAGACTGAGTAGAGTGGGTGAGCAGAGTATAAATAGGCCGCTTGGAGAGTTAGAGGTGTGGTTTGGGCGTGGCCCTGCTCCCGAAACTAAGTTAAAGTATTTAACTTCCACTTCACTAGCAAGGACCATGCCACAAACTTGTACGTTTAAAGATTTATTTATGAATGTATTAGGGATGAAGGGGAGAGGGAGTGAGGGGATGAAGGGATGGAGGGATGAACGGATGGAGGGATGAAGGAATGGACGATCTTGATTCGGTCGTCTGGAAGAATGATGGAGGGCTTGGGATGTGGACACTCTGAGTGGGGGTATGTCTTTGGGAGGCGGTTCCTCTTATTTATTCCCGAGCCAACATAGGAGCCCCAAAAGTGTCTGATTTGAATTGAGATGAGAAAGGAATGGGTTGCGAAAGTCACTGAGGTTATACGGATGCATGAAAGGTACACCTGTGATGACTGGCGAACTAAAACTTGAACCATATTGTAGGAGATGGCCTGAGTAGATGTTGAAGAGGTGGCTCCTACATGAAAGAATAGGCGGAATAAGGTTAGAGAGATGCTGGACTTGACTAAAATTGCTTGGGCCGGACTTAAGTGACTGCATTATGGGATGCTGATGTGAGGCGTGGACCTCGAGAAGAAATGGTTGCTGAATTTCTGATCTGAATGTGAAGATGGGCTCGCATGGGTTAAGGATGGAAGAGATGAAGTAGGTGAGAGAAAACAAACTGATCAGTTAACTACTCTGAAGACTGATGTCTAAAAGTTATGATGATGAATACCTGACGAGTATGGGTGGATAAAGAATTATGCTTGAAGAAAGGAACAGGGGAGTCAGTTGGACATTATGGAAGACTGAGGAATCGGAGATTAGTGAATTTCTGAATCTGAAGCTGAGAGTCGGAATTTGAAGGAAATGATGGAACATCGGGGATGTTCTGAGCTGCTCGAACCTGGAACTGATGCTGCGCTGAGACCTGAATGAGTCTGAATGGAAGAAAGTAAGCATCTTACGCTGTTCGTGTCCCCAAAGTTTCGCTGCCATAATGATAAATTCGAATGAGAGGTGAAATGGATTCTAGGCCGTTTGTTTCGTCCATTTGTTTCTGGAATGGCTGCCGAGCCTCGGAAGGAGTTGGATGTCTTCAGGTTGAAGAGAAGTCATTGTAGGAGAGAAAACTTGCCCTTGCTAGAGAAATTGAGGATGAGTGAGTCTTGAACGAGAGGGGTGTTGACTGGAATGTAGGGTTTCTCTGAGGAGTGATATGAATGGCATGGTTCATGGAACTGTTGGAAACGTCCTTCAGTGAGTACGATTGAGAAGAATAAGTGGTTTCCTCTGTTCATCACCTCTGTGATGAACAGAGGTGATGTAAAACTGAATTGGAAGCTCCTTCCTGAGACGTGCTGATAACGTCGGAATCTGGGTGAATGAAAAGGACTTTGGAGTGCGGGTGATATCTGCTTTAGAGAGCCCGTTGCCTTGGCTTGCTGAGCGAATGAATTTGGTGATCTTATCTAGACTACTTTTAGCTTCCGTGGCTACGAGTGAGATGACTGAGTTAGGGCTTAGGAGCCGATTGAGATGAGAATGATAGTTGATGATGGATGGATGGAGATTGAATTTGGAAAATCTATGCGGGAAAGAAACCCTTGGTTTGAAGTGAAGAAATTGTTCTGGAAAGCTGGGAGAGTACTGGGACTGAGGAGTCGGAGAATCCTACAAGGAAGCTGACGTGGATTGGCAGGTGGCAGATTGCAGCTGGAGCCTGAGCTTCGGTATTGCAGATCATCTTGCCCCTGGGTATGGGACGGTGTGGCCCAATTGTCGGTGCCCTCGGAAGTTGATGGGCTTTCGAGAAAGATTGATGTCTGAGTTTTGGGTTGATGTGAACTCAAAACACATCAACCCATGTGGGGAAGGACAGAGAGATATGGATGGATGGATGGAGGTATTGATGGATGAAACGAGGATGGAGAGGGAGAGTAATTGTACGAGTAGTTGCTGGATGGGAGGAGTGCCGCATAAACTGCGCGAAAGACATGCAGGGGCGAATGCGGACGTGCGATTCAGGTTGAAAGAACCCGGTATGGCCCTTGATAAAATGGTAGAAGGCGGTCTGATATCTGAGCTGCGGAGACCATGCAATGTAGATGGGAGCCTGATCTTCTAGATTGAAGAATCATGTGAAGAATGATTAAGAGATAGCTATGGAATTCAGACCTGGGACCTTGATACTTGATGTGAAGTTCCTTTGAGGTTTGCGGCGAGATGTAGACGTCCTCTACGATTCTGTTGTTGAGACAGTCGTCTCTTCTGCCGTTGATAGAGATTTTTTGGTATTATCATTTTGTTCAGTCTAATGTTAAGACTTTTAGTCTAAAGTGTTCTCTTCCTTATGTGTGTATAAACTGACCTGGAGGTTACGACTGACTGTTTCATCTTCATGTGAGACAGTTAACTCTGTGTTTCCCAGACCTTAATTCTTATCAACCAGAACACCTCCTAACTGCCTGTGAGCAGTCGTATTTTGTCTCTTGTTTATCCTCCCTCTTTGTTGACAGTTTGACCTAGAGCTGAACTGGGCTCAGACCGTAGATCAGATATCACACCTGGAACTGAGTTGCTGGTTTGTTTAGGTTGGGTGTTTTACGACCTCTGTTGTTTTCCTGACTGCCCCCTGTGACTGTTTTTCTTTGACAATAAAAGAAGGAGCTCACGTGAAAGCAGATCAGAATTCTCTGTGAACGGCCTGGAGAGGCCGTGGCGGAAAGTTCTCCTTTTGCAAAAGCTTTGTCTATAAAATTCATATATGTTGTCTGTGGTTCATTTATTTAGGTTCGAGAAAAATACCCAACAGCCGTTGTCTGTTGGGGTGGCAGCATCGGAGTCTGGGACCTAGAGGTTTGACGGCCTGATGAAGATTGGTTCAGTTCTGTAGAAGACTAGAGATAATTTGGATGGCTCCGGCTGAGCCGAAATGCTGTGCTTGTGTTTGGCTAAAACCTAGAATATAGAGCACATTGCTATGGTTCTAAGGTCTCTGCTCTGGCTCCCTGAAGCTCGGAGAGTAAACTAAGAATACTGCTAATAGTTTATGATCCTTCAATGGCTTACGCCGAAATACGTAGAGATTTGCTTTTGAGATGGTTATTTGGATAAGATTCGCATGATCCCTGGCCTGAGAAAGCCGAGCATCTTGGTTAGAGGTTTCTTCGGATTTGTGTTGGACAGATCGCTGCGGGAAAGCTTTCCTGCCAAGGTACGACAACATCATTAGAATTTGATGGTGAGAATAATGGTGAAGCAGGAGAGGGATGTTCTGATATGTTATTGCATGAATGGGACAGAAGGGGGAGCTTTGATTATGCATGTTAGAGAGATGAAGAACGAAGAGAGAAGAAGGGAACGGAGGGCGGATGGTAGTCAGTTTGGAAATAGAGTGAAACCTAATGTAAATTGCTACTGCTCAGACTGGTAGCGGTGTTCTTAAAGACAAGTGAAGCTGTACTACTGACCTGCTGAGGTATTATGGAGTGGACAAACTTTTTTTTTTCTAATTATTATTTATTTATTTGTATATAAATTTGAACTTTGAGAAGCTTGGGGTTATAGTAATGAAATGACAATGCAGAAAGGGTCTTTGAACTGAGACGATGCAGGCAGAGAGTGTGATACAACCTGGCTCCACTAAGGGAGCTGTCGGTGCAGGTAGAGGTCCGAATCGGAGTGAGTGAGGCGGGGGTGACGTCATCGAGGATGCTGTTGGACAGAGCGGGAGCCTGGGATGTTTGAACTTCGGTGGTGGTGGTGCGGTTGACTGTTGAGTTTCGGAGGAGAACGCTGAAATAAGGATATGTTTGTGAAGCTTGGCTGAGAGGCTCTGGAAGTTTGCGGTGATCCGAGAAGAGTCTGGCACTCGGGTGGAGGTCTGAGCGGCGTCGGAAATGAGGACACCGGAGATTGTGGATGAGGAAACGGACTTTAACTTGCTGGTTGGCTGAAAAGGATTAGTTTCTCCTGTAGAGAGCGTTGGAGGCGAGGAATTGAGACTAGGATGGGTTGATGCGTCTGCGATGCAGTGCTGAGGTGAGGAAGTGCTGGAGTTGTTTAGCTGAATAGCTCTGGGCGGTGCCCCGGAAGAACGAGCCTGCTGTCTGGCGTCTCTTGGCCTTCTGCGTTTGCTGAACTGGAATGTTGGAGGTGGAGGGTGAACTTCGGACTGATGTAGGAACGGCGCTGATGTACGGTGGCCCTGAGGTGCAAAACACTACAACATTAACGAAGCACAATTACAAATTACAAAATCACTACAACGTTAAGGAAAACACAACAACATTAACGAAAACACAACAACATTAAGGAAAACACTACAACATTAACAAAATCACTACGACATTAAGAAAACGAAAAGGTAGGTCCCAGTGGGAGACCTAAGAAATCGCTGATTGGACTACAGCTCGTTTTACTTCTGAACCGGAAGTTTTTCTGGAGACCCTTTTCACAGTGATGTCAGACAACGGGCGCCGTAACTCAAAGAGGTGTATCTTTACTTCTGGTGTGCTTGTGCCTTGGGAAACCTGACTGAAAAATTCACGGATACTCATTATCTTAAGGATATACTAGGGTACTTGATATACTTGATCTTGGACAAATTTTATGTTTCTGCCACAGTGACAACAAAAGTCTGCAGAATTTATGGCGGCAGTTCCACAAAATGGACAGTACATCTGAAAGAAAATGTGTTTTTTAACTCTCCAAAATACGTGAGGAAATAAATACATTAAAAGTGGAGACATTGCCTACTAAAACGCTGAAATGAGTCATTCTCAAAAAAGATATTTAATTATAAGAGTGTGTAAGTTATATATTTTTCTTGCGTTATGATTAGCATAACTGCTTTGCTAATTCGGGCAAGCATCTACGAGACCGAGCCCAGAATGGTATGACTGACACAAAGTCTATCACGCTACCCATAAATTATTCTGTTATTCTATAATATTATAAAAGACGGCGTATCTGAAAAGAAATATAGTAATATGTACCTTTACTTTCTTTCAAATTTCTTTCTCTGAGTCTTGCGTCTGGTCCCATAGAAATGAATACTATTTTCTTCGACTCCCCCTAGTGGTCTGGAGCACTTCCGTTTTCAACACTTTTTGTTTGCTGCATTTCATTTAGGGGTGTCTTCTTTTTTGTTTGCTGCATTTTATTTGCTTTTTGTTTGCCGCATTTAATTTGTGCGCGTGTCTTTTTTTTGTTTGCATGTTTTCTCTTTTGCTGCGCATTTGCACCTGTCGGCCACCGTACTGACGAGGTGCGAGACGGAAGATGAGAGAGCATGCAGCGTTTGCTACTTGGAGCTGGCTAATTGCTGGAAGAGGAAAAGAATGTCCGCGGCGGATGGAATATTGAAGAACATCGTCTGAATCTGGAGGGAACAGCTGCGTAGCCACGTCGCTTTCAGTGATGAGTTGAATTGTAGGCTTGTAATCGTAGCGGAAGTCACAGGTCTGACAAAACACGACAGACTGAGCTGAGTATAAATAGGCCGCTTGGAGAGTTAGAGGCGTGGTTTGGGCGTGGCCCTGCTCCCGAAACTAAGTTTAAGTATTTAACTTCCACTTCTTTTAATCCAAGCTGTCAGATTAAAATCTTTTCTGTTTTCTTCATTCTTAAATACTTTCTGCTGACAGTTTCAAGAGAGCAGAAGCCAAGAGGCCAAAACCGCTTTAATCTCAGCGAAAGAAGTGAAAAATGGACTGAAATGAGTCACAGATCTGGATTTAATCTGAATAAAACTGATCAACCTGAAAATGTGTCATAGTTCAAACATCATAATCTATTTAATCTGTTACCATCTTTAAATAAAACTAAATCTCTGTTATATTTGGTAAAACTTGAGTTCAGATCATGAAGCTGAAGGATCAGAAGTAGAAAAAAGTTTGTCAGTTTAATGAAATGATTAAACACAAATTACTGATAAACTGAGTAAAATCAATGATCAGATCGGCTGTTTTAAACTTCATTGGTTTCATTTTCCATCAAGAATTAAATCAACATTTGACCTTCATCCCTCCTGAGACGATGAGGAAGATGATGATGCAGAGCAGTGATGAAGATCTGCTGAGGACACCTCAGACCTGAAGACATGTTGTCCTCCTCTGTCCTGCTGGACGGAGAGACTGTCCTTCATTCAGACCAACATGAACTTTGACCTTCTTCAGGTCAGAAGGTCAAACTGATGAAACTGATGGGAAACAAAACGTCTCCATCAAACTGGTTCAGGTTCTTGACTTTAAAAGAATCAAAATTTCACAGTTAAATCATTTTGTTGGATAAATTATGACCAAGATGAAGAACAGAATCATTAGAGTCACAACTTGTTTTATTTTGAAGTTTGTGTGAAATCAGAGATTTAAATCAGCAGGAATAATAAAGTCAAGAATTATTAGAGAATTTAAGTTTTAGATTATATTTTACTTTGCAGCTTGAAATGTGATGAAAAGTAAAGAAAATGGAGGAAAATATTTAAAACAGATAATCAATGCAACTTGATCCTGGAAAAATTAAAATTAAAATTGAATTCAAACACAAAACAAGATGGGAGTTTTCTAAACTATTTATTGTCAGCATATTTTGGCATTTTAGCAACCATGATTATCAAAACAGCAAAAATAAATAAATAAATTCCCCTGAAAATGAAGTTAAAAACTGTCATTCAAAAGGAAAAGGCAGGAAAAAGGAGGGCTGGATGCTAAACTGGTTTTATTGAGTTTGTATTTAGTTGGACTTTGAATTCAGGTCCCTGAAGGGATGATTGACATAAAACAAACCTTTTGAAAATATTTTCTGTTCTTCATTTTTAAGAAAAGGGAAAAAAAAAATCCACTAAAATCTGGAGTTTTATTTGGTCTAAAAATCTTAAAAAGAAAACCAGCCCCAGAAAAAACCATCAAATTAATATAAACACTGAATAGTCATGAATTCCAGCAAATGGAAATAATTTAGTTTAAATATTAACATTCAATACCAATCAGTTCATCTATTATTAGAGATCAGCTGATTGGAAATGAGGATGGATCAGATTTTCATTCAACCTTAAAGCACCAAGCAAAATGTAACATATAAAGATATTTACAAGAAATAAAATACAAGACATTATAGATATACAAGCATCATATATGAACACTGTATTTCTGAACCTCAGCTAATGTCTCACTACATACTGAATATTTACATTAGTGACCAAATTATTTCATGACCTTTTGGTAATAAGTCAGAGTTTAAAATTCAAAGTTATCTATTTTAAAACACATTAATATGGAAGCAACATGTAACAAATGAATAAAATGAGGCATAAAATATATTTCAGTCAGAAGTGAACATATTTAGTCAGCAGAAATCTAATTATGCATTTTATGCAAAGTAACAGTTTTAATAGGACTTCATGTTTATATTCAGATCATGTTTAAAATGATAAAAAGAAGCTTCTATTTGTATTGACATCACATTAATAAAGCAGGATTCATAATAATAAAGAATTATTCATATAATACTAACATGGAGGATTATTATTTTTTTGTTCTGTCTCAATAATCAACTGATCAGTTCAAGCAGCATAACTGATGCTGTAAATCTTTCTTAGGGGCCCATCGTACTTTCTGCTGAGGCTTTCATGAGGTTTTAACATGCAACCTCATGAAAGCCTCATATTAAGGCTCATATCCATGCAGTGTTTTATATCCATGCATCACATTGTGAATATCTGGAGTTTTATATATTTTCCTTTAATTAAGGCACCATAAACCTGTGATGTAAACAGAAACTTTCCGTAAGAAGGAGAGAAATAAAAATACATCCAAACTATTAGCAGTATTTCTGAGTTGTTATTACAGTGTAATAAATCATCTGTTAGTTTAATTGAGTCTCTTTTGTTTTGGTCTGAATGTTTTAAAGGCCGTTTTCATGTCCAGTTCCATCTCAGCTTACAGACATAAACATGCAGTGAATAAATCAATTGTTGCAACAAAGAGTTAAGAATAAACACTGAGGCTCTTTAAATGTGTTTATATTTAAATTTTTAAATTAACTTCTGTGACTGTAATCGACCAACAGATATTGCAGTAACACATTTTCCCATGTTCCCTAGAGGCTCAGTAAACTCAGAGATTATAATCCAGGACTACATTAATCTGTCTGCATTATAATCCAATAAAGGTTAATCAATTCAATAACTGGAACTGGATCTTAAACTCTAAAGGCAGAAAATATTTCCAGATTTTCTTTCGTCAAACTCTCCAGATTCTGGACTGGAAGCGAAAAGTTTAGAGATTTTAGGGTTTGAATAGAAAAGATGATGGTTCTGGTCAGACTGGACTCTCCTCCTCCTGATGGATCCAAACCAGTTCCAGTTTCAGTTCCAGTCATGAACTGGTTCCTCAGGCAGCAGAAATGATTCAGTTCCTTCAGATCTTCATTCTGTCATCAATAATGTTGTTGCACAACACCTCCCCCCACCCCCCTTCTCTCCCTCTACTTCCTCTTCTGAGAGGAGGGAGATGTTGCTCCCAGCTCTCCGTCTAACGGGTGAATTGAGTTTCCTAAATCTGCCGAGATTTACCCTACCCAGAACTGAAGTAAACTCTGTTTAAGCTGGGTGCGAGAAAGACTAGCCTGGTTTCTGACGACCTCCATCCAGATGTCCCTCCTTTTTCACCCTGTGAATTNAGATACTGACACTGTTTCCCAACGTCTTGAAAGTTGCCCCTACTTTTCCAGATTCGTTGGTTATTTGTCTGTTTTTACTAACAGTAAAGTTAGTAAAAGCAGACAAATAAGAAGAGTGGAGGTTTATATAAAAATGTTCAAAACTTTATTTAAAAATCATTTTTTGATAAATTTTACTTTTTTAATATTCTTTAAATAAGTAAAACATGACACTGTCGCACAGTCTTTGCCTCTTTAGTTTCATATGTGCGATGCTTTTCTGAATTCCCATCTATTTCATTAGTTAAATACAAGCACCAAATTCCTGTGGAAAATCAAACTAAATCCCATAAAATATGACACGTATTCAAAAGAGAGACCATCACAAACACTGAAAATTATTTTAATGTTAATTTTTTTTTAATTGCAAACAAATTACCAAACTAAGGAGCCTTCCAGGGGACATGGGGATTTTTTTTTTTTTTTTGTTCCCTCGCAATAATCTACTGATCAGTTCATGCGGTATAATTGAATGCTGTAAGCCTTTCTTATGGGCTGCCGTACTTCCTGCTTTAATATAAAGTTATGTAAAGTTTTTCCATAAATGTTAATATCTGGTTGTGAACTATCTGACATTTTATATCTTTTTCTTTGGTATGGAAAGGCACCACAGACCTATGATATAAACAGAAACTTTCCGTAAGTAGGAATGAAATAAAAATACATCCTAATTTGGACTATTTGAGTTATTATTGCGGGGTAATCAGTCATTTGATTGTGTCTCTGTTGTGTTCGTGTCTGAATGGTTTAAAGGACAGCTTTCAGTGGCGTTCCATCTCAGCCTTAACAGACATAAAGATTGTTGTTGCGCAACACCCCCCCCCTTCTCTCTCTCTCTCTACTTCCCCTTCTGAGAGGAGGGAGATGTTGCTACCAGCTCTCCGTCTAACAGGTCTGAGGAGCCTCTAACTCCGGAGTATTACTACAGATGAGAATATAGAGGACATTCTGTTTAAGCTGGGCGCGAGAAAGACTAGCCTGGTTTCTAACGACCTCCATCCAGATGTCCCTCCTTTTTCACCCTGTGAATTAGCCAGATAAAGCAGCCCGGAATCAGCTAGTTTCACAGAGCACACCTGTTACCGGTCGCTCTTTCTCTTTATTACAACTTGCACTTGTTACTGAACCAGGTTGGTTTTAGTGACTCAGGCGAGTCCCAAGGGTGTTGTTTTAGTTTTGGCTAAAAGCAACCTATGAAACATTTTCCACTTTCTCCTCCAGAATCAAACTTCATAGCTATTTTACAACCATCAAAGAACTTT
>NW_006800649.1:120331-121646 GCF_000485575.1 Poecilia formosa | reverse complement strand
CCTGGTTGTCCTTCCAGCTGCTCTCTCTCGTCTTTTTAACGTTTTCTTTCCTTTGCTTCATCTCTTCCTATCAGAACCAGAACTGATCCAGTCGGTTCTACTGGTAGAACCAACCAGAACCAACCTGGACCTCTTCCTCCTCATCTTCATCACTCAGTACAAAGGTTGACCTTTGACCTTCTAATAAGTCAATCACTATTGATTACTACCAGTAGTTGTCATCATTTAAACCACTGACCTTTGACCTTTAGCCTGATGTCTTTCTTCATCAGGACGTGTCCGTCTCTGTTGTAGACTCTGCAGCTGTAGATCCCTCCATCTCCATATGTGGGCCGTTTCAGAGTCAGACTGAGGTTTTTATTCTTCAGCAGGTTTCCATCCATCTTGGTTCTGGTTCTGTAGAACTGGCTCTGTTCATCAGGCTGATCAGAACCGTTCTGATACACATGGACCTTCCTGTTCCATCCGTCCCTCCACTCCACTCTGACGTCTCCATCCAGATTCTCTGTGGTTCTGCAGGACAGCTGGACAGACTTCACCCCTGCTTTCACCTCCACCTGTTGGGCTGAGAGACAACAGAGGACAAGATGAGTTGGACAAACAGCAGCAGCTCTGCCTGGCAGCAACCCACCAAGCTCTGCTCCATCCTCACCGACTCTTTAGGTTCTGAGACAGCTTGAGGACAAACTTGTCCTCAAGTTTGAGGACAGGTCCTGCTGAGACCCACAATGTCTCAGCAGTTTCAGTCCTGCTCTGGAGGAGAGCAGACACTGACCAAAGGCATTATGGGTAATGCAGTTCTAGACTCACCTAGTTTCCAGCGGAGCCAGAAATAAAATGAAACTCCTGCAGCAGCAACCAGAACCAGTAGAACCAGTAGAACCAGTAGAACTATGGCCCAGACTGGAATCGGTTCTGTGGAGACAAATGAAGATGGAGGAGTTATAATAACAGAATATTTTAATAATCAAATGATTTTTCTATTAAATCTGATTTAACAGACAGGAAACTGGTTGATTCAGTTTGACTAGAAGAGATCTGATTGGTGGAGCTGGTTGCCCTGGTAACCAGATCATGATCTGGATCAGCCCATCCTGATTCTGATTAGTTGATATTGATAGAAAGTCAGAATGACAAGCTGATAGAACCAGAACCGGTTCTGCATCAACTTGATCTTTATGGACCAGAACCTTCAAAACTCTCCTGGTTCTGGTCTAAATCTGCTGGTTGGAGCTGATATTATGGGATGTTTCCATTATATTGTCAATGATTAACAAAGAGCTGATGATCAATAAAATGCACTGAATCCGACTGA
>NW_006800649.1:115528-118549 GCF_000485575.1 Poecilia formosa | reverse complement strand
AAAGGTCAAAAGGTCAACCAGCCCCACCTTTACTGAATCAAAATGGCCTTTAAACTTTGATTAATTTCTTCAAAGCCAAAGCAGAACAAACCGAGGCGAGTTGATTGACACCAAGTTTTGAAGAAGGGGGACTGGATGACCTTTCATGACCCCTGGAAACATTTCCTAATGTCTTTAAAATGATGTCGACACAGAAGAAACATTTTGCTGCACAAACGTTTGACAACAATTTAGTCTGATTTGAAGCAGGCGGGTCGGCTTCAGTCAGGCCGAAGCTGCTGGTTCTGATCCAAACGCTGCTGGTTCTGATCAAATGCTGCTGGTTCTGATCCAAACTCTGCTGGTTCTGATCCTCACCTGGAGGAGGGGGCGGAGCTTCGCTCTGGTCCCTGATGAAGGCGGGGTTATTATCCATCCGATCCGCCTTCAGGTGATCCTCCATCATCAGCCTCACGTCTCCAGGTGAGGAAACAGGAAGTTTCCTGGTTTTACAGGAACTGAATCAGCTTCGGCTCCGTCTGCTGCTCAGATTCTGTTTTAATATTTATAATTAAATAGTTTTTACTAATTACATGGAGTCAAACAAATCAAAACCAAACTCCTCATAATATAATTAATCTGCTTTATGAATCACCTCAAATTAATGAGCAATTATTTCTGTAATTAGATCCTGGATGATGTTTTTTTCTAGTTTTGTATTTCTAGTCTCTCCTGGGCAGATCTATATCTCAGGTTCTGGGTTCAGGCGGTTCTGCCCAGAGTTTGGATGTTTCTTTGTAAAGGTGATGATGACGACAGGTTGATAGTTAATCAGCTCTTTGCTGTAACATCTTCATCAAACTCCTGTTGATCAGACGTTGATCCTCAGTCAGGCTGTTGGGTTTCAGAGTTTATTCATCTCATTTATCAAACAAACTTCCAACAGTTTATTTTATTTAAACAGTTTATTTTATCAGATCTTCAGCAGGTCGTCTCCTCAGTTTTAGATGTTCAGCCACTAAAACCTCTGCCCCTCCTCTCTCTGCCCCTCCTCTCTCTGCAGCAGACGGACCAGCAGCAGGAAGTAGGCGGCTCAGCCAGCCGTTCTCAGCTTCAGTGAAACATCGTCAGGTCAGATCACTGAGAAGAACAATGGAAGGAACATCTCACTGTCTGATCTGTAAGTAGACAAGTTTTAGTCTCTTTCTGCTGGATCAGCATTTCTCTCTGTCTGAGAGACACTGGAGACATTTTACTGGACGGATTTAATGATATAATTTTATGTCTTATAAAGTGCATAACAAACAACAAAATAATGGATTTAACTTTTATAAATAGCAGCATCTAAGTATACACTGTGTGCACAATTATTATGTAAGTTGTAGTTTTGAGGATTCATTTATAGTTGAACAACTACAGCTCTCGGTCAGTCCAAAATGTTAGTAACTTCTCTAACCTGAATATTCAAAGTGAGATTTTGTCTTTTTTAGGACATTATCTATGTGTGAACGATTATTGGGCAACTATTAGTGTGCAGATCGATCATCCAACTGAATTAAATCTGAAAATGCTCCATCTCACTTGTTTATTGTTACAGTGAGAATAAAACTCAAAATTGACAAACATTTCTGCCATTTAAAGATAAATCAGTGACAGAGCCATATTTATTTATTATTTAGTTATTAGCCTTCCTCTGATGGAGTCGGTCCGTTTCTTGATCTGCTGACGATCAGCTTCTCGTGCAGCAGCAGCCTCGGCCTCCAGACTCTGTTCAGAGATGTGAACCGTTTCAGCGTAAATCTCCAGCTCAGGTTCTCCATGGGGTTCAGGTCTGGTGAGGAAGGGGACCACTTCATTATTCTTTCATCTTTAAGGCCTTTACTGGACACATAGTGGAGAACTTTGATGCCTGCAGTGGAGCATCGTCCTGCATAAAAATCATGCAGACTTTTCCTGAACCACTGCTTGAAGAAAGTGTTTCTAAAACCTTCAGCAGGTCTGGGAGTTAATTCTGAGTCCATCTCCAACCCAAAAGGTCCAACTGGCTCATCTTTAATAATACCGGCACGTAGCAGCACCCCGCCTCCATCTTGCTGCTGTGTGATGCAAAGTGCAGCTCTGTGCCCAGCACTGATCCTCCATCAGTCTCTCATCACATCAGTCCCTTTGAAAACCCAGATCTGTCTTGGTCCAGTCTTGATGTTTCAGCTGTGTGTCTGGCTCAGTGGGGTCAGAGTTCAGCCTTCCTTTCCTTGGCAGGTCTCTGAACTTCTTGTACTTCTGGATCTCCATCAGGTTGCAGTTCTAGAATCTGACNTCAGTGGGGTCAGAGTTCAGCCTTCCTTTCCTTGGCAGGTCTCTGAACTTCTTGTACTTCTGGATCTCCATCAGGTTGCAGTTCTAGAATCTGACGGCTCTGGAAGATAATGGATTCCTGGTAGCTTCACGTTTGATTCTTCTCTAATCTTTGGCAGTTCATTTATGTCTTTTTTTCTTAACATGTTCCGTGTGACCCAAAACGTTTGATGGTTCTGAGATCATGACCCGGTTTCAACAGTGCTAATTTCCTCTGAAAGACTTTTTACCATTTTGGACTTTTTAGAGCCCCTTAAATCTGTTTTTGGCCCATTTGACCTGATAATAATCATCACACCGTGATACAGAGTGTTCATCTCCCTCACTATGCAAACACACATCAGCTGATATGTTTATGTTCAATAAGCGTTTAAGTTTATACAGCTTGGAGTTGGGAAATGTGCATAAAAATAAAGATATGGTCAAAACTAAAAATGGCCTATTAAAGTAAATATAAAGTCTGAAATGACACAATTTCAGAGAACATTGTTTTCAACAAGTTCAGCTTTAGTTTATAAAGAACGAATGTTTATTTTTCTCTAGTTCTGATCTTCTTGCTGAGCTGCTCTACAGATTCAGGTTGGTGAACTTTGTTACATTAAAAATGATTTTAAATATTCAAAGATGTTCTTTGGATTAACCTGTCTGTCACTAGAGGACCCAAATTTGGGTCCTCTAGTGACAGAC
>NW_006800649.1:103576-114751 GCF_000485575.1 Poecilia formosa | reverse complement strand
TGATTCTGGTTTTCCTGGTGAAACGATGCGTTCAGAGAAAATCTGAAGGTGAGACAAACATTTGTTTATCCATTTTCTGTTATTTTAAATAAGTTTAACATCTATAATCTGAAATAGTTTCATCTAAAAGAGAATTACATAATTCTTTTATCAACATTGTTTTTTTTAGATAATCTAGAAGTTGGAGAGGACAACATTACTTACAGTAACATCCAAACTTCACATCATCGACGACAGAAAATCAAATCAAATGAAGGTAAAATTATGTTTCTGTTCTTTGTTTTATTGCAGAATTAAAGTTAAATAAGTTTCACCACTTTGACGTCTTTATCTGTGTTCAGAAACAGGTTTTAATAAAAGACAGTTCATCAAATGTTGACAACTCAGCATTAATTCACTGATATTAGTGACATGGAGGAATAAACAGGTTGTGTTTGTTTAGGAATAAAAACATTTCAGTAAAGTGACTCAGAAATGTCCTCTGTTGAAATATTGCAGCTTTTTATAAAACATTTTCCAAATTTGTTTTACTGTTTTTAGGCATCAATGACTCATCATCCAACCAACAACGTGGCATTTAAACCAATATTATTGATGCGATAGTGATCATATTGCTGCTCAGTTCTTATGTTAGATATTGATTTTGTTCTCATTAAATGATCTAGTTAGATAATTATAACCTCTGTTGGTTTATATTCTGGTAAATGTTGGTCGTTTCTCATTTTCTGTTCTGCAGTTTGAGGTTTTTCTGCTAAATGACTTTAATAAACTCTGCAGTCGTTCAGGTTCCTGTTTCTGTTTAAACTAAAAATGGACTAAAAGTTCTGCAAACGTTAAGAATAATAAACTTCCTCTAATGTTTCAGGACAGACAGACGATGAAACATCACAGATTGAAAATGTTTCTGATGGGAAACATGATGAAAAGTTTCATCCCGTCAGACTGCAGATCAAACCTTGATGATCAACAGGAAGTTTTTATAAATGTTCTAAAGGTTTTTATGTTTGGACCTCAGTGGTTCTGATCCAGCTGCTCTCATTCAGCTCAGTGTTTGATTCTCTGGAACCATAAAACCTTTTGGATCAGGAGAATATTGTGTAACATGGAAAGAAATGATATTTTCATTTAGTAACTATTTCTAGATGATTAAAATCTATTTATTGATCAGTTTCTCTGATTCACCTCAACATGTGGAACAAACTGAATTATTATCAGATTTCCTTGAGGATCACAGATAAACTGTCAGAAAGAGAAAAAAGCTCAGGAAGCTGAAACGTCTCGGTGCATCGATGGTTTACAAGCTGTTAGCGTTAGCATAACCCAATGCTTGGTTCTGATTGGCTGAAACCCAAAGAACAGAGATATTAGTTTTTGCAGCAGAGCATCAAAGATTCACTGGTTATATTAACACATTTTAGGGTTAATTTGGTGTTTTAACTATTAAAACAGAAAAGTTTGGTTTCTACCAGGATTTTAATTTAGAGAAGGATAAAATAACAAAGATCAATAATTATTAATTCAGAAACATTTAGCAGCTTCATTCCTTTTCTAACTGATCTGATGAGAAGTGAAACCTTGAACTGGCCAGCAGCTCAGACTGGTTTTATCTCTGTGGTCTTACTGGTTTCTGACTCAGAGTTTTATTTTTTCCTTGGTGGTGAAAAGTTTCATCTCTAAATGCTCCAGAGTTTGAGGTCTGCTGCTTGTGTCTCAATGTTGGGTTAAAAACTGAAAACTTCCTGCTGTTCATCAAGTTTCTTCTTACTGGTGATGCAGTGTTTTAATTTAACGTCTTTGGTGCAGAGCTGAATATTTGTTTTATTTTGTTAGTTCTGGACAGGAAGTCAGAATCTCTCAGTTCATGACAGTAAAATCTACTTCCTGGTTTTAAACTCTGATAAAAACTCAGTTCTGCTCTGAACCAAGGTGTTTTTCTCAGAAAACAGTTTCTGTGTAAATGAATGAATGTCAGCCAGGTCACATGATCATCAGGACCATCTGGAGCTTGTGGAGATCAATACAGTTACCAATAAATCACAAGGTTCAGGAATGATGCATAAACTGTCAGGAGCCTCAGAGTCTCTGGATCATCTGGAGGGTTCAGAACCAGACTGGACCTCCTCCATGTTTTCATCCTCAGCCTGAAGAACCAAACCTGAGTTTTGGTCTGAGGAGCTGAGAGGCTCTGATGGGTCAGAGAAACGAGCCGGCAGGCGGTGAGAGTTACAGTCTGGACTTTAACTAGACCATGAGATGAATGGATAAAAGCCTTAAATCAGGAGGGATGTCAGCTCCTTTGACCGTTAATGTTTACTGCAGAGTTTAACCAAGAATCATCAGCAGATTTCTGCTGGAAAAGGTTCAGATGAGAGAAATTAAATCATTAACAACCATCATAACTTCTAGTTTTAACTCAAAACCTTCGGCTTTGACATATTTTCTAAATTATAAACAGTTTTGAAAAACCTAGATTGTTCTTTAAGTAAAACTTAAACTCTGTTAAGAGTCAAAATCAAACATTTTTAATATTTTGAAATGTTTGCAGAACAAATTAACAAAAATAAACTGTAATTATTTTATTAATATTAATGTTACATGAGTTTTACTGATGGAGCTCAGGAGGAGCAGCTGGATGTAAAGTCCAGTTAAATTATTATTATTATTTAACTGGATTTATTTAATACTAAATATTAAACAATAATAATGAATAATCCTAATCTCATGTTCATTAGTATTTATTTCTGTTTTTTCAGATGTTTTTACAGTTGCAGTTTTTTCGGAGGGACTTCAGTTCAGGACGGTGAGTCCAGATGGACACACCTGGTTTCCTGTTGCTATGACGACGGTCTGATTAACAACAACCTGATCACCTGTTCAGATGTTAAAGATTTTTATCTGCACTGAAAAATGATCATTTATGTATAGATTGATAAATGAATATATTTGTATCAAATACAGAAGTTTAACTAAATAAATCATGTTTCTGTTTCTCCTCTAAAGATGATTTGATTACAAGTTTTTATTATATTTGATTTTATTTACAGAATCTCCACAAGACTCAGTAATATTCTGAGATCATCCACCGGACCAGAACCAGAGATCCGCTCTGACCGGATCAGAACCAGAGATCTGCTCTGACCGGACCAGAACCAGAGATCCGCTCTGACCGGACCAGATCCAGAGATCCACTCTGACCGGACCAGAACCAGAGATCTGATTGGACCTGATGTTCTGAACCTCCAGAGGTGAAACCAGCTGGTCCTCCAGGCAGCAGGAGGTTCATCATCCGCCATGTTGGCTCTGACGTCACAGCAGCCATCTTGTTTCACTGATCACATCGGCGGCCATTTTGTTTTATTGTTTCAGTCCGGACCTGTTCATATTTACATAAATACATCCTGATCATAAATCCAGTATATTGTTGCCAGCTGTTTATTTAGAAATGACTCGTTTTTATCATTATTGTAACTTTATAACGTTTGTTTTTCATGTTTTTATATAATTATAAAGTCGACATTAATCAGATCAAACTGCAGGTTTTCATATCAGAAAACTGATGATGCTGGACAATAATCAGAGACTGAAGCTGTTATTTGGTCCTGAATTATTAAATAATCCTCAAAAATACATTTTAATAAAAATATAAAAATAATGAAGAACTGTGTGAATATTTGACCAATAGAAATATCAGCTTTCATGCTGATGTATCACTTTATATGAGAGGAAATTTTATAACAAGTTAAATAAACCAAAAATCAAAGTTTATTTTTCTCCACAGAACTTTTGTTTCTGTTTCTTTTCTTTGTGTCTGTGACCTTTGAACTCTTTCTGGTTTCTCAGTTCTGTGTTTTTGACTCTTTCAGGATTAATTGATGCTGGTGAGCTATGAGTTATTATTCCTGAAAAATGTAAAATTAATTAAAGTGGAAACTAAAGGCCTTTACTGAACAGGTTTGTGTTTTTATAACCTACATAAGTTTTTATATGAAGATTTAAACAATGAATCTGATTTAATTTTGACTTTTCATCTTTTATTCCTCTCATAGATTCAGTTTATCTGGTTTCATAAAGAATAAAGTCTTTAATTAGCTGTATGCAGATGGATCCTAATATAAATATATTAATGTTTAATAAAGCATGTGGAGCTTTTAATATTTTCATTTAAATAAAACCATTTTAAATATAAAGGTCATTTGTTCAGTTCTTCATGGACAGATTGGTTAAAACCACATTGGATCAGATGTTAATGTTTCCTAATTCTTTCTTTACTTCCTGTTTTCTCAGCAGAATCATCACCTTTAATTATGATCAAGAACAATTTAGCTTCCTCCATTAATCTGTGCTCTACCGCCACCTGCTGGTTTAGCCTGTTTACTGCAGAGCGCCGCCATGTTTGGACATTGGATAGATTTTACCTCCAGTTTTTGGTCTGGAAATCATTTTAGAGGATTTCACTGTAGTTGGTAAAACCCTTGTTAAAAATAACAGTAAAGATTAATGATGAGTTTTATTTTTCATGTAAATTCCTGTTGAGTTTGTAAACATTTCATTAATAAATTTAAACCAAATATTTTTCAAACCATAAACAATACAATGTCGTAAATTGTATTAGTTTATAGTAACATTATAAGAGCAAAAACAATCTGTTGTCCAGTTTTTTTTAGTTGATGGTTTTAGGGAACTGAAGGAGTTTCTAGTTTCTTTCTGTCCAGCAGGTGGCGCCTCTGGACCAATTGAACTAAGATCTGCTACAGTATTTATTCTAATTAAATGATCATAAAGGGAAAGCCTAAGATTTCATTCTGTAACTCAAAGATATGACTTATAGAAATATATAAGTTTTTCCATAATTCATGTTATAAATGAATAAATTAGTTTGTTTTTAGTCTGAATGAACAAACTGAACCATGTTAAAGTATCAGGGATGTTTATCTGAAACAGCAGAGAACCAGCTGAACATCTAATAATATATTTAATATCAAAACATCTGGTATTTATTAGAACTAAATGTTAATATTTTTGGAGGTAGTTTTAATTCTTCTGCCCCATTTAATGAATTAGGAAAAATACTTTCAAAGTATTTTATTCATTAAACATCTGAACGTCTCACTGCTGGTAATGAGAAACAGCAAAATGAATATTTTCTATGTGTATTAAATATGTTATATAAACTAAAACAAAACCTTTTCTCTCTGGTAAAACAAAGTTAAAGTAAAAACTCCTTCCAGAGAAAAGCAGCCAATCAGAGAAGAGAATCAGTTTGAACCTGTTCAGGTGTTTCTGCTGGATTTCAGTCAGTCCTCAGGTCAGAGGGTGAGGTCAGGGTTACTGACACTTTAACTGAAACATTCATCTGATCTGAAAGCAGCAGGTGGGGTCAAAGGTCACAGCTGCTCAGTAAGAAGGTCACATTTCCACTGGTTCCAGGTTTGATTGCGATAAATTAGCTTTTTATTAACCTTTTAAATGCAAAACTTTAAACATTTTATTTAATCTAAGCTGCTGTTCCTGTGGGGAATCTAGATGATGTTTTATGTGTTTTACTGTATTTAAACTTTAAAATGAGAGTTAAAATGTCTCTACTGCTGAATGAGTCCAGAGTTGGAGCCCACAGACTGGATTATTGATCAGGTTGTTTCTGCTGATCAGATCAAACTAAACCAGCAGCAACAGAGGCTGAGCAGCAGCTGCTTTATTACAGGCAGCAACATGTTGGATAAGGTGAGTTATGCAGATAGCAGGACTACAGAGACAGGAAGTGACATCAGACATCCAGGTAGGGGGCGGGGCTTGGAGAAAGTCCAGGAACAGTTTCAGCCTCAGGTTGTTGCTTGTAGCTTCCAGAGAAATGAAATAAAAACTGATAGAAGAGAACAGGTTGAACCTGATCTGGAATCAGTCCAGAGAGGAACCTGAAGAACTGAAGCTCCTCCCTGCAGTGTGTGTGTGTGTGTGTGTGTGTGTGTGTGTGTGTGTGTGTGTGTGTGTGTGTGAGAGAGAGGTTTCCACACACTTCTCTTTGTTTAAGGATGAAACTTCAACCTGACACCAGACGGTTGGTTCTGTGTTTTGGGTTTCTGTGTCTTTAAGGCATGAAGATCCTGTTACCATGACAACAGTTAATCAGAAACAGATGATTAAAGTAACTTAAAGCTGATTTTCTTTTCTCTGACTGGTTCCTGATTGGTGGTTTTGTTGTTGAGGTTTAGTTTAGTAGAACTGGTTCTGACAGGAAGTGAAGCAGGAAGTTTATAGTTTATTTAGTGGAAACGTTTCTGGCTGCAGGTTCAGTTTCATTAAATGGTTTCATTGGTTCTGGTGACTGACAGACTGACAGACTGACCTGCTGTGGTTCTGGTGACTGACTGACTGACTGACTGACCTGCTGTGGTTCTGGTGACTGACTGACTGATGTCAGTCACTACAGCAGAAACTCTGACAGCAAAGACCAGATGAATGTTTCCATCACAGTCAGAGAAACATTTCTTCTGTTTTCAGACCAACATCAGAACCAGTCTGAGTTTTAATGCTGGATTTTTACACCTTTTAATGATCCAGAGCGTTGACTCCTTTCTTGTGGAAAAATTATTGAAACTGCTACAAAACATGGATTCCAGGTATAAACGTGACATTCTGAGTTTTTATCAACATCTTAAACCTACAGAACATCTGACTCTGTGGATTAGAGATTATCATTCAGATTTAATCTGGAATGAAGCTGATATGATCCATATTTTCTGTTTTCCTCTGAGATCTGGACTCATGATATTAAACATAACTGATTTATCTGAACCTTGAAGCTGCAGCCGTCCAGAATCCAGGATTTCCTGTTTCTACAGAAAGAAACTGATTCAGCTGAACTGCTTCTAGGAGATGATTTTATATGTGAATAAAAAAGTAAGAACAGTTAAAAACATAAACCACATGATGAGGAAGAGGAGCCTCAGCCTGGTTTTCTTCCTCCATCTTGTCAGGTTTCCTCTGAGTTGAACTTTGACCTGATTGACTCAAACCCTCCGACTGGATCAGTCAGTCAGTTTCTCTCTGTGGAGGAGAAACAGGAAATGATGAAGGTTTCAGAGAATCAGGTTCATTCACCAAGTTTGACACAAAAACAATCTGACTTTAGTCTTTGAATATTTAAAAAGAAAATAAATGATTTTAGAGAAAATAAAATGTCTTTTCTTTCCTATAAATATTTACAATGCAGTTTTTACAGGAAGATGATAGTTATTACTGTAAATATTCATGTTAGTATATAAACATAAAAAGAAACTGAATCTGCAGCTGAACAAAAAGATCAATAAACTTACAGTAAAATAGCATCTGAAGAAAAAACAATAGAAATAAGATCTTTGATTAAACACCATGATGATACAATGATATTTCATATTTCATATTAATCCTGACCTGCATTTGGTTCAAATGAAGGTAAATGAATAATAAATGTTTGGTTCGGTTAGAAAAGTCTGAATGTTTCTGTTCATCTGATGTTTTAAACTGTTTGGACAAATTTATTAAAATCAGATCAAAGTAGCTTCAATAACTGGATGAGAAAAGTTGATTATAATGTAGTTATTTATAATAAATTACAATCTGGGCTTATTTATTTCAGTGTTTATTTTTTGTTAAATGAAAAAAAAATCTTCCAAAAATATAAAAACAAATAATTTTACTAATTAAAGTTCAGTCAAATAGTTGCTGTTACTATGGCAACATGTGGATTTAAAATGATCTCCATCTTTTAAACTGGAGAATATTTTTGGCTCTGAGCTTCATCACTAAAACTCAACATTTTATCAATTAATCCAAAACATTAAAGACTTAAAAACAGATCAATCAACAAAATTGACCTTTTTCCCTGAACTTTTCTGATGTTTATTTCTGCTGAATGTGAATCTGTGAAGGCTGGAAGCTCTGCTGATGTTCAGCTGCTGATGGATGAAACCTGGTTCAGAAACATTTAAAGTTAAATGAAGAAATAACAGCAGAAACAACAACAGGATCAGGAATGAGCCAGAGCTGTTAGATGGAGCTGAGATGATTAAATTCAGATCCATCAAATAGAATAAAATAATCTTTATTTTCCTCGTCTCAAAGGTTTTAACATTATAGAGAATTTGATGGAAATCAGATTTTACAGTAAAATCAGTTTGTTGGATAAATAAAGACCAGATGAGCAGCAGCTTCATTAGAGTCACAGTTTGGTTTTATTCTGATTCTGTGAAAATAAAGATCAGCTTTAAATCAACTGCATTAATAAAGACGAGTTTTATTAGAGGGGAAGTTTATATATTAGGAAGAAAAATGCTTTAATAACCTGATTTAAAAGAGATGGTCAGTAGAACATGACCCTCAACAAACAAGTTGATTTAATCACAAAACAGGAATATTTGTTTTTCCTCTGAACTATTTATTATTGGCAATAACATCAAACTTTGACATTTTATCAGAGTTAGAAAAACCTGGCAGAAAAAATAAAAGTTCACCTGAAAATGTGATTAAAAACTAAAGAAAAAACAAACATTTAAATAAACAATAAAAACCCTGGATAATAATAAACCAGTGATTAATAAATCAGAGCTGGAAAAGGACAGAAAGCCTCTCTGGGTCAGAGGTCGGGTTCTGACCCAAACAGAGGATTTAAAGGGCCAGTAGTGTTTTAAACACTTATAGCAGAATCCAGTAACAGTTACAGTCAGCTGATATAAAACTGCTGAAGGTTTTATATGAGCTGTAAATATTAAATATGATTTAAAGGCAGAAGCTTGGAGGCGGGGCTAGGTCCATCCAGGTGTTTACAGCTGAATGGTTGCCATGGAGATCAAAGGGTTTCTCAAACATGCATCAAAGAATCGAGGCAAAACTTCAGGTTTGTTTTAGATGAGGGAAAAACATTATGACATGATTTATTGTTCATGATCCCTTTAAGCTCATGAGGTTCATGGATGAGGGAACCGGATCAGGATGGAGAGATGAACCGATCTGTAGAGGAGAGATGAGACAGGAGGAGAAACTCTAGATCTGATAGATCTACGTCCCTGTTCTCATCTATGGTCAGGAGTTTTTGCTGCTCTGCTGACCTCTGACCTCTGATAAAAGTAAAACAATAGAAGACAATGGATGATATATCATGAAGTTAAAAACAATTTTAAATAAATTCCAAAGCACCAAAACAGAAAATATAACAGAAAATTCACAGATCACAAAAAATCCAAAACCCTGAGCATTAATATTAGATATAAAAGGAAAATATAAAACCACTGAATAAAGTAACAGAAAAACACAGAACCAGTTTAAAGATTCCACTACATTCATGGAATAATAATGTAACCTTTGACCTATTGGTGATAAATTAGATTATAATGCAGGACAATGTGTTTCTGCATTTTGATCTAATAAATGCTAATAAACTCATTAATGAGCAGAAATGGATCTTAAACCATAAAGGCAGAAAATATCTCCAGGTTTTCTTTGGTCCAAAGCTGCAAATTCTGGACTGGAAATAAAAAGTTGAGAGATTTTTCCAGTTTGTGTTTGAATAGAAGAAGAAACAGAAGGAGGAGGTTCAGGTTCAGGTTGGTTCTGGTCAGACTGGACTCTCCTCCTCCCTGATGGATCCAAACCAGTTCCAGTTCCAGTTCCAGTCATGAACTGGTTCCTCAGGCACAAAAATGATTCAGTTCCTTCAGATCTTCATTCTGTCGTCAATAATCAATAGTGATCAATCAGAGGCTGCAGACTGGACCAGAGGACCAGGAAGTGTCTCTGTTGGTCCATCAGAACCTTCACTGAGATCGGCTCTGATCCAAAGTCCGACTGGATCAATGATCAGAGATGATCAACCTGATCAGACTGATTGATCAGCCATCAGTGACTCCCTGGTCTCCTCTGGTTGGACCTGGTCTGTCCCTGCTGAAGAGACAGAGGACAGTTAGAGAGACAAAGGCAGGAGGACAAAAGACGATCAGAGACAGATGGACAAACCTTTGATGTTCAGCTGAAACGTTTTCATTCTCAGCAGTTCTCCGTCTCTATAAACTCCACATCTGAACCATCTGATGTCTCTCTCAGTGGGTCGGATCAGAGTCAGACTGAGGTCTTTAGTCTCCAGAGCGTCTTTGTTCATCCTGGTTCTGTCTTTGTAGATCGGGTCCTGTTCTACAGGCTGATCAGAACCAATCTGCTCCATGTGGACAATCCTCTCTTTTTTGTCCCACCACACCACTCTGTCTCCCTTCTGCAGGTCAAAGGTCAACCTGAACGGCAGCAGGACAGACTCCGCCCCCTCCTTCACCTCCACCTGTTGGTCTGAGAGAAGCAGAAAGAGGAAGATGAGCAGTAGCAGCAGATCTTCATCACTTCCTCTCTGAAGGTGAGAGCAGCAGGAACAGGAAGGTGGATCTCTCTCCTGCTGGTTCTGATCAGAAAGTTCTACTGGGTTGAACTGGACTTTCCTTCCAGGTCCATGTTCTCCTGAAGAGCTGCTCTCCAGGTTCTGTGGACCTGGACCTCCGGTCCAGATCAGCTCCCAGCACCAACATCCCATAATAAGCAGAGAGTTGGTGGACCAGTCAGGAGGTTCTGAGTGTTTGGGTCAGAACCAGTTGGTCTCAGTAGAACCGAGCCGTGAGGCGCCACCTTTGGTTCTGCTGCTTCCACCATGAGGCCTGAGAGTGGACCGGACCCAGTGGAGCCCAACGATGGTACCGACTGGTTCTGATCCAACACAAATATCTGATCACTGAAGTCTAGAGAAATAAAGATGATCAAATGTAAACCACTGACCTTTGACCTCCAGCTGAACCTGTTTCACCATCAGGACACCTCACTTCCTGTTGGAGACTCTGCCGGTGAAGGTGTCACTGATTGTAGGATCCATCAGAGTCAGACTGAGGTCTTTAGTCTTCAGCGGGTTTTCATCCATCTTGGTTCTGCCTTTGGAGCTCGGATGCTGTTCTCCAGGCTGATCAGAACCGTTCGGATACACATTGACCACTTCATCATATGTCTCGCCCCTCCACTCCCCTTTAGTGTCTCCATCCAGACTCTCTGTGGTTCTGCAGGACAGCAGGACAGACTTCACCCCTGGTTCCACCTCCACCTCTGGGACTGAGAGACAACAGAGGACAAGATGCGTTGGACAGACAGCAGCAGCTCTGAGGACATGTCCTC
>NW_006800649.1:100514-102913 GCF_000485575.1 Poecilia formosa | reverse complement strand
AAGGGGGAGCTTCACGGCTCGGTTCTACTGAGACCAACTGGTTCTGACCCAAACACTCAGAACCTCCTGACTGGTCCACCAACTCTCTGCTTATTATGGGATGTTTCCATTATAGTGTCAATGATTAACAAAGAGCTGATGATCAATAAAAGGCACTGAATCCGACTGAGCCTCAGTTCTGGTTCCACAGTCATAATAATCATTATAATCAATTAGAGCGTTTTCACTGCGACCTCATGGTGGCGCCGCTGAGCCTCAGGGCCACAGAGTCGTCCTCTGGCCAATACTGGGTCCAGAACCGAGTCAATCTGACAAACATCAGGCAACAGCATCTATACTTTCTAAATGAAATAAGACTCTATTTGTTAGAAATATTATCTATTTAATGAAAATATGGATATATTTAAACATGTTGAGTCATAATGATCTGGTATTTTGTATTTTTATCTTTTTATTATCTTTTATGTTCTTTGATAATCATTCATTTATTATTCTATTATTCATTTTTTGATAAAACTGCTCAGGGTATTGTTCTTTATAATTTGATCTTTCTTTGTTTGATAAAACTTATTCTGCTCAATGTATTGTGCAAATTGATCATGCTGTAAGCTCATGCAGATCACGTGAACAGGGCGTGCTTAGCTCTGGTTGACTTGGGTTGGGCTCTGATTGGTCCACTGGTTCCCGCTCTCAGCCCATGATTGGCTCATGGTCAGAGAGCGGCTACCTCTGATTGGATGGCTCGCCTGCAAGGATGGAAATGGCCATTCCCCCTTTGCACGCAGGCATCCCTTTGTTTAAGAGATAAAATATGAAAAAGCCCGCGTTTTGAGTCAGAGTCTGCTGTGGGTCGCGTTCGAATGCCCAGCTACGTTGATGCTGCTTTGTCTCTAGGCCGAAGGCTCTCCGGCCAAGTTTCATGAGGTAAGCGCTGGTAACCGAGCATCACGTGTTTAGTCATAGAGTGTTTTGTACTGTATTCTGTGGGGAATAAATCGAGCATATTTGTTCTAGCAGTAACCGTGTTTGATGCATGTTATTTTGCTGTAATCTGTGGGGAAATAAATCGAGCACATTAAATTCTAGCAGAAACAGCGTTTTGGTTTCGTTATTGCCGCCGATCTCCTTCGACCCTGATTTAAAATTTCATAAAACACATAGAAAAGATGTGGATTTAATTCTGGAAGCTCAAGTTTCCCTCAACTCAGCAGGAAAGGCAGGAGAAGCAAAGGAGGAAAATATTCATTTGATTTGATGCTCATCCTTTGATCGCTGGTATCACCTTTTTAATCATTTCCCACATGGATCCAGCAGAACCTCTGCTGTGCAGCAGAACCGAGTCGGGATGGAAGCAGAGGAAACTGGGAAGGAATGGCTGCAGTTCGCCTGTGGAGCAGGAAGTGAGGCGAAGCCAGTGGACATCAGGGCTGACCGATGAGGATCAGGGGAAACGAGGCCAGACGGTCCTGACCTGCAGGATCCACTGTGAAGCGGATCTTCATGTTGGTGACCAGAACGTTCCAGAACCAGCTGGAGGTTCTGGAACGTTCTGGTCACCAACATGAACACCTGCTGCTCAGCCTCCAACAGCCTGACCTCCATCCAACCCCTGCTCACCTGGCTGGGAGACCCCAAGCCTCTGAATGTTCCAGCTTCAGAGGAATCAGGTGTTAAGAACATTTTTATGTTCAATATGAAACCAAGAAAGTGACAGAGAGAATCTGCATCTTTGTGTGATTTATTCAAAGGCTTTATTGTGTAATTTATCAGGAAAATGTCTTTTTATAAGAATTTTGATTTATTACAATAAATATCAGTTAATGCTAAAAACCAGCAAATGTTAATTTTCTCCTTTTCTCCTCAACAGCATCAAACATAATAAATTCAGGAATCTGGTGAGATGGACATTAATGTAAATCTTATTTAACCTGAAGAATCTAATTTCAACCAGAAAGTTTTAAAAAGCAGCTTTTATGTTTGTGGCACCGTGGATGTTGTCATGCAGAAAAATTAATAGTTTTAATCATTTTTATTGTTTCACATTGTACTACAAAATGTTGTCATGACATTTTAAGGTTTCCCTCCTTACTGTGTATCGGCTGCTGATACAGAATCAGCTCTGAATGAAGTTTAGTCACATGATCAGGCTGATCCAGTTTTCAGTGTGAACACACTTTATGACTGAAGATGCAACACCAGATCGGAGGAGAGAGTTCAGACCCGCCTTTCAGCTTCTCCACCACTGAGATGCATCCTGGTGGCAACAACATGAAACCAGTGGCTGCAGGTGACAGCTGGCTGCTGCAGGCGACAGCTGGCTGCTGCAGGCGACAGCTGGCTGCTGCAGGCGACAGCTGGCTGCTGCAGGCGACAGCTGGCTGCTGCAGGCGACAGCTGGC
>NW_006800649.1:90040-99433 GCF_000485575.1 Poecilia formosa | reverse complement strand
TGGCTGCTGCAGGCGACAGCTGGCTGCTGCAGGCGACAGCTGGCTGCTGCAGGCGACAGCTGGCGCAGATCTGCCTGCTCGCTACCAACTATGTATGCAAACTAGAGATCTACATGCCAGCTACCATCGCTCCATTCTAGCTACCATGTTGGTGAGCAGTGATACTTTTGGTCTCCGGTATCGACAGCGAGTTTCCTTACATAAGTTTAACTGCAGAATAACTGGTGAACACTCAGTGTGATTGTTGCAATACTAGAAAAATTTTTGAGGAATACAGAAGAAGTTTATCCTTGAATAGATATTATGGACTTTAGAAAATAAAATAAAATAATTTTTGCTTTGGTTTTTAAATCTCCATGAATCCCCCAGTCCCAGTTCAGTTATATTATTGTTTTCCTACTTTGTTCCTTCTCCCATCTATTTTACCATCATGCACTGCATTAAAATATCCAACTATAATTAAACCTTCAGCATCATCATAGCAATGAAACCTACAGAAACATCAGGTCATCATACTTGATGTTTTCTAAATGTAATGAGTTGGGCCTCGTCTATAAAACACTGCACAGTTTTCATATTAAAACTTGGCATAAGGATAAATTCAAAAAAAAGTGGAGCGCAGAAAAAAATAGGATGTATAAAGTCAGCTGAGCACCTTTTTATAAACATAGCAGCTGCTGGTCGGCCTGTCGCCTCCATAAATACATATCAATGTAAATTAGCATAAAACATGGAAGTCTGTCGCCACGTGAGCAGTAACCATGTTTTAGCAGTACAAGTATTTATAATAATAATGTATTTTACTGAAAAGGTGCATTCAGGGCCCATAAGGTGACCTCACAAAAATAAAAATACATTTTAAACGAAAACAAAGAGATGGTACTGCTGGAGCAGCAGAGCTTCAGCACAGAGTCAGAGGCTCTGAGGGGAAAGTTTCTTCTATATACAGGAATCATGTTTATTTACATTTACAGAATAGAGATGCTTCATGTCCATAAGGCGCATTCACAAAGCGGACGGCTCCACTGGAGGAGGGCTGCAGCTGGACCGGTACCGGTACCGCTCAGCTCCTTCTTTAAGTTCTGCTCAGACTGGGTAATTATACACTAGTAAACCATCATCAACATTTCCCAGCCAATCAAATTGATCAAATTTAATTGGCATGAATCAAAGTTTAAAGGTTAAAATTACTCAAATGTGTGACCTTTGACCTCTAGTCCAATTATCAGGTAGGAAACAACTGAAGATCATCATCATGTGATCTGGATCAGAACCAGGAAGCTGCTGGTTCTGATCCAGAGACAAACTCTCACCTGATACAACCAGTCTGACGGTGCTGATCAGTTTCTTCACATGTTTTCCTGTAGTGGTTCGACATTCATACGTCCCGATGTCATTAGTGGTCGTGTCCTTCAGAAGCAGAGACACGTCTCCTTTATTTATCTGATTTAGCAGCAGATCAACTCGGTTCCTGTAAGATGGATGCTGGGCTTCTGGATTGATCTTCTTGTCTTTGTACAGGAGGACAAATTCTGATGGTCCCAGATCGGTTCTGCTCCACTCTATGACTGTGATTTCCCCCTGATCAGGATCTTCACATGGCAGAATGACGTCATTTCCATGTTTAACGTTGATTGGTGTGTTGTTCTGATCTGAAGGAGAGAAAACGGAGCAGAGAGGTCAAAGGTCAAAGTGTGATCAGTGCAGGTCTCTGTGATGAAGACTCATCGGTTTCTGCTGCTGGAAAAACAACCTAACAGACCGGTTCAGGGTCAAAGGTCAGCTTCCAGAGACAATTTTAATGTTTAAAAATGTGTTCACAATAAAAACTGCAGGATTTTCTGCTATGCTTTTATTTTTGTTTTAAAGAAAACACTTTATCAAAACAGCCATACAAGCTTCATGAAATAATATTTAATCTGTTTATTGAAGGAACTAAATTAATAAATAGAAGATCTAAAACTATCAGAGTCTCTGAGGCTCATTGAGGATCAGATGGATGATATGAATCAACATTCAGTTTCCTTTGGAGATTAAAAAAGATTTCTGAACTGAATTTAATCTCTTGCTGGTTTTCCTGCTGGTCTTTTTGACACAGACTGAATAAAACCATGAGAGAAGAAGCATTTATTATTTATTAGAAGATCAGCTGAAGATTCATGCCAGAGCAGGAAGAACATCAAGTTTTTATCTCGACATTTAAACAAACATGTCACAAAAAAATTAATACTATTGTAGGAGCCATATACACATTTTTTGAAACTTTATACAAAATGTTATTTTGTGTTAACGCGAGTTTCATCTGCTGCTATTTTACAAACATAAACATCTGTAATTGTATTGTGCTTAAGCTTATTACGGTGCCTTTTGATTGGCTATTGACTAGTTAGTTGATGAGAGCACCTGCTCATTGCAGAAGTCTGGCACCTTGAGAGTAAATGTCTTTTGACTTTCTATTTGTTTTGAATCTGTTATTTTTATTTCCTTTTAAGTTCAGTAAAGACTTAAAGACAACCGTCAGATTCAAGACCTTTTTCTTTTTTAGAAACGTGTCGCGTACGAAAGAGCCTTAAGGATCTAGACTAGTGAGAGCTAGCTGCACTTAAAAACATCTGTTAGTAAATTTTGTTAAGTTTTACTGAATTACCATGAAATTATAGCATGAAAAGTGACGAAACTCTCTTTAACACATCAGAGTCTCAGTCCAGCTGGTCTGTAGAATCAGCCTCCATGTTGGTTCTGCAACAGGTAAGAGTTTAAAACCCGCCGTTAGCTCTGGTTGCGCAGCTCTATGTGAACCGCAGGAATGACTTGTAGCGAATTCAGAGGAGCGCTGAGCGGTGAGAATGATTTATCTTTGGGAGCAAAGAATTATTTCTGCAATGATGAAAGTTTGTGTCTGCGGTACCGGTTAGTCAGTGCGTTAGTGGTAGGGAAGTTGGATGCTGGTTTCCTGGGACCCGATACGGTCCTCAATATGCAAGGCAAACATGCAGAGGTTCAAGATGATAATGGTGTGATGTTCCGGATGATAAACACTGACCATCTGAAAATCTGCATTAGAGAGAGTCTCCGACTGCCACATTGTTTAAAAAATGAAGGAAGCAAAATGAGTTCTCCTCATCCCCTGGCTCATCCAGCACCGCCTCCCTCCTATAGTCAGGCTGCTACTCAATCGCTAGCAGAGAAATGTACATTTTCTTTTAAATTCATATAAATACATATCAAAGCATATAAATTTGGATTATCAAACATATGCGTGTCTGAAAGGCTTTCGTCTTGTTTTAATGAAAGGTGTCACATGAACTCAAATAATTAGGAAATTATTCTGGGAATCAACAATCAACACCATAACTGGACTTTAGTGGTAATAAAAGTTTTTAAAATTTAAAAACAACCTACATTATTTTTATCTCAGACGTAAACCACATGAAAATTGTCGAATGCACCCTTTATAGGTGATCTACCCACAGGAGAACAAGTCTTTGTTCTTGAATCCACTGGGGCAATCAAATCAAGAAATCCAGAAATGTTTGCAAATCACAAGGTATGGTAGAAAATTTAAGTCCAACTCAAGTATGAAATCATATAAAGTTCTTCTTATTACTATATCTGTATTTACAGGGCGTTTATGAGGAAGAAGGGGTGCAATGTCTCTAGTTGGACATGTGACCCAGTGAAGCATCCACAACAACAGGACATCATGTGGTGTATTTGCACTGAAGGTGCACACATATTGTCACAGTGTGACAATTTTGATATATATTTTGAGACATGTACAGTGAATTACTTTGTTTGTTACCTAAACTTTGAACCATTAAATCAGGGGTCCCCAAACTACGGCCCGCGGGCCGGATCCAGCCCGCCTCCACATTTGGTCCGGCCCCTGAACAATACCAGAGAGCATTCAGATTTTTTATATATACCGTATTTTCCAGACTGTAAGCAGCTACTTTTTTCCTAAGCTTTGAACCTTACGGCTTATATGTGGATTTTTCTTCAACCACCAGGGGGCTCTTTAACAGGAAGTGAATCATTGGAAGTCAAAACTGGACATAAAAGAAGAAAGCGCCAATTAAAATGGAGTTAGGTTTTAATAGGGAATTGAAGTTTGAGAATGTTGTTGATCAGTTAAATAGCATTGAGGAGAAAAAGAAGATTTTTTGTTTTTTAAATAATACTGGGATCATTATGAGAATTTGAGGTATAGATATTAGGATCCAGTAGATGGCAGTAGTGCAACAATAATGGATGCAAGCTGCTGTTGAAATCTAAAGAAGAAGAAGAAGAAAGCGGCCATTTTCATTTAGCTCATGCTAGTAGCAACACGAAGGATCAGCACTTTACTGCAATAGTTACCGTTCAGAAAGTACCGTAATCAGTTCAGTTACATTCAATGTGACATTCAATCGACCTGTGATGACTCAGATGCTGGCTGTCCGCCCCCCTGCTGCATCGCTGTGGAAAACCTGGAGCGGCAGAGAAATCTGAGGCTTATATGTGCATGTTTACTGGGTTTTTTTGTTTTTTTAAATCTCTGGGGTTGCAGCTTATAGTTCAGAAAATACGGTATTTATTTCATCAATAGTCCTGACTTTTGTTCTGTGAAGAACCCAGAGAGGGTTATTTATTTTACTTTTTTTACATTTAGGCTCCTGCAATCGTCACTTTTTCTGCTGCAAACTGACTCCGGCCCCCAGCAGAGAAGGGAAAAGTTATGTGGCCCTCAGGAAAAAGTTTGGGGGCCCCTGGATTAAATGAAGCTGTTTATTTCAGTTTGCAGAAAAACTCCTAGCAAAAGAGGTTGTGGATTTTCCTGTTTCCACTGCGGCGTCTACAGCATGAGGTTGGACATTGCTGAGACTTATTCTGAACAGTGGTGATTATAACATTAATATTCTTATTGTTAATGAACATTTTTATCATGATTACTATAATTTGTATATTTTGATAAAAAATATGTACTTAGCTAAAACTTAATACATCAACATGGAATATGAAAACAGTTATTTAAGGAAATTGTCTAAGTAGGATAATTTCATTTTCTATAGTTATTAAAAGTTATCATTCTGTTTTTCTTTTCAAAAATGACTGTTGGCACTTGGCACATCCTGTGCTAGGCACAGAATGTGGCAGTTTCATACACACACACACACACACACACACACACACACACACACACACACACACACAAACAAACAAACAAACAATTGTACATGCAGGATCGTGTGTGTGTGTGTGTTTTGTTTTTAACAGATGACCTAAAAGACTTGTGCCACTTTTGTGGAGATGGAGAGTGACACAGACGTGAACTGGGTAAGAAATGTTATAGAATTATTCAAAGACTTGGAGTTAGTGAGTTAAAGGAAGAGAACAAGTTTTAACTCATTTTTTCTTGCGTAAACAAGCTTTAATAAGATTCTCCAGCAGTTGTAATAAAAGGGAATCTAAAATGATTCATATTGTCATTGTAAAGACATTTTTTCTTAAAAAAGATGATATTTCTTGTTTCTTTCCTAGATCCAGTGTGCCGTGTGCCTGAGGTGGTTCCATCAGGCGTGTGGGAAGCCCACCAACTGAAAACGCTTATGAGTGTGTTGCCTGTTTGCCCTAAGATCCTGAGTTTGCTGTGGTGTGCTAGTTTATGTATGTTGAACAATGTTTAATAAATTACATTTGAATACTATGACATTTGTCCTTAAACTTTAATTTAAGGTAGCTATGGAAAGGTAGTTTAAGTCACACAATGAAGAGCAAATATTTCAAAAACACAGTAAAAGACTGGCAGGTAAATTAATTTGTTTCCATATTTTAGAGGGGGAACAGATTATTTCATCCATCCTCTCTTCTTCTCCCATAACTTTGGGAAATAAAAAGCAACTGTTTCCAAATTCTCAAAAATTATTATGTGTGACAGCATGCTAGACATTTCCTTAATCCAGTAATCTGTCATACTTTACATTAGAACGGGATTTCCCAGAAAAAATGAATTATGACACCAGTGATTCCATAATCTTGAATCTCACAGCACTAAAAACAGGATTTACTAAAATTGCAACTATATAATAGCATGACACAGATAATCTACACGCATTTATACACGAGATTCCTGAGCTCAGCTTCACATGTGGGAACAGCATCATGTACAAACACATGGCACTACTTGTAACCCGCAATTAGACTTTTATTGTTGCGGGCCCACTTCCTGTTTTGTCCCAAACTTGCCAGCTGATTTAAAGCCCCGCCTTCAGTGCACAGTTTGAACTTCATCATCTGTTCCACTGTGATTGTGGCTGATTTGGCTGGAAATGCACCCATATCTCTGATTCTACAGATTTGATCTGTTGGTGAGTTTGTTTGCGTGACAGCACTATGGGGTTGATAGCATGAAACCTCAGCTAGGTTGCTCATTGGAGCGTTGATTTATTAGAACTGGCGTTTGTTACCAGGCCGTCACCAGGATTATCACAGCTGATTGAGGTCTAGTTAGTACACCCCTCTCTTCACAAAGCTAACCGAATCGCCGGTATTGTGCGTGTTTTGGCACTAAATGTATTAAAATAGGATTTAAATACATTTAAATTGATAATGCGCAGTATATTTATTTTATTTTCCTCAGAGTATTTTGAGTTGATTTATTTTCCATTTGATTATTTTGAAAGTGAACTTTGATTTCAACTTTTCAACTTTAACTTGATTAGTTTGAGATATGATTGATATTATTTTTTATTTAAATTATGGTTAATTTAACCTGACTGAAATGTTTAGTTTAATTATTAGATATTTAATAATTGCATTGACTTTATTTATTGCATTTGTATGTCTGCACATTATTGTTGTTTGATAAAACACTTAACGGGTTTTTTTTAGGTCAGGTTTTTTTTTTCCTCATGATGGATCAGAACCTCAGATCCCCTTTGAAACCAAAAACTCTGATCTTTGATCTGATTTATCTGATCTTTCTGATCTTTGTCTCTCATTGTGTATTTGTAATTGTCTGTTTTGTTTTCCCCCCCTTCAAATCACTTTTTAAGATAAGTTGCTGATTTGACATGATCACAGAACTGCCTAAACATATGTACAAAAATAGCAGACAAAGTGAATCACAGCACCGTCATCAGCCGGTGAAACGCTGAACTGATGCAGTGAAGCTACTAGTAGCAGGAGAACGAAGCTGCGCCAGAAGCTACAAATACTGAAGAGAAGGAGAAGAAGAAGAGCTGCCATCGATACAGATGCAGCCAAACATGATTTACTGTTACACAACACAGTTTTAGCAAGTTTCTCAAAGTCTAAACTGGTATTGTTGTGCATTTAAGGTATGAAGTTTACCTTCGACCAAACGCCCCCCAAAGGCATCCCAGCGCCCCCCTTTTGTAAAAATTCCCGCTAGCGGGGCGGTCCTCCGAACGCCCCCCAGGGGGCGGTACCACCCACGTTGAGAACCCCTACTTTAAGATCTGGTTCACAGAGTATGAAGTTATTTATTTTTTCCCAATTATTCAATGAAAAAAATTAAAAATTAACCTCAGTTAAGTAAAATAAAATTGTAATCAAAACTTTTGGAATTGCAAAGATTTCATTTTAAAAAACAAAATGTTTTGTTTAAATAACTTTTTCTAAATTAAATAACTCATTTTTGTCTTGTGAACTTAAAAAGTTATTTTCCAAACATAAACTTTTATTTGCACACCTCAGAAATATTTTTTTTTGTGATTTTGGGCCCTGTCCACGACGTCATGTGAGAAAAAAAGTTTGTAAAGCAAAACTCAGCAGGCCTTTCTCATGGTGGCATGCATTAACAATTCAATATTTGCTTTTGTTTTCTTCTGCAGTTACAGTTTGGTGCAGCTCTGCTTTCTGAATGGACCATCTTTGTCTCCACTGCAGCAAACAGGCAGCTCTTTGTTTTATAGATTACATTACACTAAAGGCTGCATTGTGCCCTTGTTTACATTTTTAACAGTGTAGTTCTGTGTAAAGACAAAATGTGTCTGGTGGTCCAGCTCTGATTTGCATATCTTGCTAAATTGCTGGTTTGAATATTGCAATACTTTCCTATAACAAAATAGACCTGCAGCAAGAAACTACAAATAAAATCTTACATATGCATAGTTGTATGTTTTATATAGAGATTTTCCTCAGCTTTGAGTCTACATCTGACAATTTTGTAATTTGTCATTGTTTGTTAAACTCTGATATTCTGTCCTAAAATGCGGTTAGATGGGCCCGGGTTTTTTTTTTGTTTTTTTTGAGCCCCTGCCCCTTTAGTGGTCTCTGCACGGCCCTGTGTGCCATGTTTGGGTTTAAAACCGAATTGATTATCAGAGGTCAATACAAACTCGTCCAACCTAATTAATGGGATTCTTTCTAAAACTTTTGACAGACTACTAGCTAAATCTATGGGTCGGTAATTCTCCAAAGAGCTAATCTTACCCGCTTTGTCCTTCATAACGGGTACGAGTATCATAGATGAATGTTAAATCAGGGAAAGAACTAAAACATGTAAGATACCGGCTCTTGAGGGCTGAATCAGACATTACTGTACGTAAAGTTTAACAGGTTTTCCAGCTGAATGTAAGTAAATAACTTTAACCAGGTGTAACAGCTGAATCTCACCTGCAGCAGAGACAAACTGCATGAAGACCACAGACAGCAGGAGCAGAGACGCAGTCAGAGAAGAATCCATCTCCTGGTTGGTTCGGTCTCTCCGTCCGAAACTTAAGATTCATGCGACGTTTCTAAGTGGAAAACATTTTGTCGGGACATAAAAACTCTGAAGTTTAACTTAAAACACAACAAGCTGTTAGAAGAGCGGTGGAACTAGAATAAACTAAAGAAACTCTGAGAAAGCGAAAACTCACTGCGTGCTGAGGCTGAGCCCTGCTGAGGTGGAAAGGGTGGAGGTGAAGATGGAGCTTATGATGCCTTCCAGGGGCAATGAAGAAATGGGAAATCCCAACTTCCCAGTCGAGAAGGACCTCGCTGCAGCAAACAGAAAGGGGCGGGGACGGACCACTAAATGGGATCATTGCACTCCGGGAGTGAAGGGGGCGCTATTTCCTCTATTATCCGCGGTCTCCCGTTTTAATTTTCTTTTGAAATCTGTGATATAGCTTCATCTGTAGAAAGGAGTTTCACTCTCAGCATGTATTTGTATTTCAACTTCTCCTTTTTATTTACTTCAGCGCAGCTCACAGCTTTTAACAAGCTATGAGCTTGTGTACTTCTAAATCTGCTTCTTAGTCGCATCTTTTCGCGCCCCATACTGCCTCTAGTGGCGTGGGGGTGGTAACACAACTAATACAATTATGTCACTAAACGAGAATACCACAAAATCATTATTGTTTACTATTAATTTCGCCCTTCCTGGTAAAGTGAAAGATAAATTAA
>NW_006800649.1:86644-89475 GCF_000485575.1 Poecilia formosa | reverse complement strand
GGGCGGTACCGCCCATGTTGAGAAACACAGAAACAGATCTAGAGGTTAAACAATCAGATATTATCAGGGTTTATTTAATAAAATATCTTCAAATAACATTCATTACATATTAGATTAATATGGGTTGTTGATCGATGTTTTAAGATCTTGTTCAATGGGCCCTTTTTAACTTTGAGCCCCTCCAAAGGTCTCTGCACGGCCCTGGATCTCCATAACCTTCCTCTTTGTTCAGCTGTGAAAATGATTTTTGTTCAATAAAACGGTAAAGAATTATTCTGTGTTTGTTGAAAAACTTTGAACATATATTATCAATAACACATCCCTGATTAACATCCTTCCTGCCCTGCAGCCCCTCCTCTCTGCAGCAGACGGACCAGCAGCAGGAAGTAGGCGGCTCAGCCAGCCGTTCTCAGCTTCAGTGAAACATCGTCAGGTCAGATCACTGAGAAGAACAATGGAAGGAACATCTCACTGTCTGATCTGTAAGTAGACAAGTTTTAGTCTCTTTCTGCTGGATCAGCATTTCTCTCTGTCTGAGAGACACTGGAGACATTTTACTGGACGGATTTAATGATAGAATTACTGTGGGGCTGGATGAGTCTGAGTATGAAAGTGATCAGTCTAATAAATGACAGGAAATTATGTTTGGAATCAGCGCTGTATAAAAACTGAAGAAATCAATGAAGTTGATGTTTATAAATAACATCGTAATATAAAAGCAGAATTAACAAAATGAATATGAAATTGAATTTCACAACTTGAGAGTACATTATATTTGACATGTTCAGCTTTAGTTTATAATAATGTATTTTATTTATTCTCTAGTTCTGATCTTCTTTCTGAGCTGTTCAACAGATCCAGGTTGGTGAACTTCTGGTACATTAAAGAAAATACTTTACATTTTCAAAGATGTGGTTTGGATAAAAGCTACATCTGAGAATGTTATGAAAATTCTTGATTTGAATAATCATTCACTCTGATGCTTTTCAGTTTTATTAATGAAATCTCTTCAGTCTCTCCAGCTGCTCTGACTGTGAGTCCCAGCAGATCTCAGTTCTTTGAAGGAGACAAAGTTTCTCTGAGCTGTGAGGATGGAAACATCTCTGATGGATGGACTGTGTGGAGAAACAAGACTGGAGGAAACAGAACTCAGTGTGATAAAGATGGATGGGGGGAATCAGCTGGTTCTACCTGCAGCATCACCTTGTACCCACATGACTCTGGCCTGTACTGGTGTGAGTCCATGTCTGGATCCTCCAGCAGCAGCAGCAGCAGCATCCAGCTCTCTGTCTCTGGTAAGATCAGACTGTGGAGTTAGTGTTGCTGTGTGGAAATGGATGAAATGCTGTAGTTTGTCTCTGTGTTGAGGTGGATCAGTGATCCTGCAGAGTCCTGTCCTCCCTGTGATGGAGGGAGATGACGTCACTCTGAGCTGCAGAGCAAAGAGTCCAGCCCACAACCTCCCAGCTGCTTTCTATAAAGATGGCTCCTTCATTGGTGATGAAACTACTGGGAACCTGACCCTGAAACCAGTGAGGAGATCTGATGAAGGCCTCTATCACTGTTACATCAGCGGTCAGGGAGAGTCTCCATCCAGCTGGATCTCTGTGGAAGGTCAGAGGATTAAAATGTTAACTTTGGTTTTCATTAGAAATTATTTAGCAATTATTTAATAAATAAAACTTTATTTTAGAGAAACCATCAGCTGCTTCTGGTCCTCCACCCTCTCCTTCACCTCCATCATCATCACCATCTCCCTCCCAGTCTCATCCCTACATCCTCGTGTCTCTAGGATCTGTGGTTTTTGTGGTTTTTCTGCTGATTATGGCTTTGCTGGTGAGACGACGTTTTCAGAGAAAACCTGAAGGTGAGACAAACCTTTATCCATTTTCTGTTGGTTCAATAAAGTTCAACATCTGAAATAGTTTGATCTGAAAGAGAATTACATTAACATTTTAGGAAGTACAGAGGTTGGAGAGAACAATCTTGCCTCCAGTGACATCCAAGTTTCTCATCGTCGACGACAGAACAAATCAAGTCAAGGTGAAATTATGTTTCTGTTCTGGGTTTTGTTGGAAAACTAAAGTTAAAAAAGTTTTACCACTTTGGCATCTTTATTAAACACTGTGTTTTAGAAACAGAGGTTTTATTAAAGGCAGACAGTTTTGTAATTCAAGACTTGTTTAGCAACAGACAGTAGGAATTCTCTGATATCAGCAACATAAAGGAATAAACAGGAAATAAGTAATAAATATGTTGTGTTGATAATGTTTGAGGAATAAATCATATTCAGTAAAGTGAACGCTAGTGAAAAAAAATACTTTAGTATATTTCAATTCTCCCTAGGTATGCGTGTGTGTGAGTGTGTGTGCATGGTTGTTTGTCCTGTCTGTCTCTGTGTTGCCCGGCGACAGACTGGTGACCTGTCCAGGTGACCCAGCAGGACCTCTTGATTTTCAATCAGCTTTTTTGCACCAAAGAGTTAATATATAAACATGCTTACAAAAATATCCCATGAAAATCATGTTTTCACACGTGATCACATGTGAAAAAACATGTGATCACTTGTTTTCACATGGGATTCCCATTTTCCACATGTGCTTGTGATTTTTCACATGTGGTCAATCAATCAATCAATCAATATTATTTGTACAGCACATTTCAGCAGCAAGGCATTTCAAAGTGCGTTACATAGTTAAAAACAGAAACACAGAGTCATGCAACACTAAATAAACAGTGAAAAAGGAGAAGAAAAAGAAATTAAATAGATAAAAAGTAAAGATAAAAACATCAAAGACATCAAACCCACTCTAATCCTAATTTAGCCATAA
>NW_006800649.1:74988-85174 GCF_000485575.1 Poecilia formosa | reverse complement strand
TCAGATCATTAATAAAAGGACTTTCTTAAAGAAATGTGTGGGTAGGACATCCAGACAGCAGGAACTGGAGCTTCATTGACTTGTAATTTCTTCTAGGGTTTTATAATGAAGTAGTTGAAATTGGGTCATTGTTCCTGCATTTGTTTTGTTTGGGCCCAGCATTGGTACTGGCTTTAGAGTGGATGAGCAGATTAATCCTCTGATTGTTTGAATTTTCTCTGAAAAGAAACTGGAGAACCTGCTGCAGGCATTAGATTGAAGTTCAGGAGGCAAAGTCATCGGAGGGTTTGTGAGCCTGTCAACAGTAGCAAGTAAAGCTCGAGTGTTGTTAATGTTTCTGTTTATCTGCAAGTAAAGCCTCTCTGGCATGTTTTAGTGTAGTGTGATAGTTTCGTACTCTTTCTTTGTAGATGTCACAGTAAACGTGCAGTTGGGTTTTGCCATTCCCGTTCAGCTCTACGGCAGATTGAACTGTTTGGGCTTTTGTCCATGGAGATTTCTTCCTACCAGTCACAACCTTCACTTTAACCTGTTGGTCTCAGGTTGTCATTCACAATGACAGGGGTGTCAAACTCCAGTCCTCTGCTGTCCTGCAGTGTTTAGATGTGCCACAGGTAAAAAACAGTGGAATGAAATGGCTTAATTACCTCCTCCCTGTGTAGATCGGTTCTCCTGAGCCTTGCTAATGACCTAATTATTCTTTTCAGGTGTGGTGCAGCAGAGGCACATCTAAAAGTTGCAGGACAGAGGCCCTTGAGGACTGGAGTTTGACACCCCTGTCACGAGAGGACCCAAATTTGGGTCCTCTCGTGACAGACAGGTTAATGGGGGCAATGTAATCAATGATATCTGAAAGTTTGCACTGAAAATCATCTACCAACTTATCTACGTCATTATAGCTTAAGGGTGAGGAAGAAGAGGAGATTTGATTAAATATTTCTGCTGTGTTTTCTGTGAAGGTATAAGTTTAGAAATGTTACATCTTGGAGCAGTTGCGTTATATGTTTGACTGGCTGAGCAATCATAACTCACTAAATATACTACAGATTTTCAAGATTTTTTGCTGTAAACCTTATTCAAACAGCTGTCATAGCTACATTTACAAGGACATTTTTTAAAGTATTTTTGAATTGACTGATTCATGGTTTAGCATTGGAAAACTAAACAAACTTTGAAAGAACATTTGACAGACATCAAAAAGACTGGATTATTTTTTTATAAAATTTTCTTTAAAGGCACACAATTTTTGTTTATTTGTACAATGTGAATCCACAAATGTTGTTTATGTTAAATTCTACTTTTTTATATACATTGTGTGCTCTCCTCTGTTGTTCCCACCTAGAATCTGCTGATCAGGCCCAACTTCCTTATACGTCTGTAGTGTTGGTTTTAGTAAAGTAAATTAACTCAACTTGTCATCTACTATTAAAGGTATTTAAAGTAACCTTTCTTGTGGGTTACCAGCACGTCCTCCTCTGATTGGCTTAAAATGTTTGTAACTTTATTAAAGAACAACAAAAAAATCAACAAAGCGTGTTCAAATTAATGACCCGAAAACAATAATAATCTCAGTGATTATTGTTTCTACAAGGTGTTGCACAATTCTGTGCATTTTGGTTCCATTACCAAAATAACTAATCAACCATCACTGTGAGAGGCTTATTAATGACCGCAAAATAAATATCAAGCCTGAAAACCTAACATCATAACGGACTGAATGTTTTATTTTTAACGTAATCTCTGGTCGGCTTGTGGAGCCAAGCAGAGATTACTGCTCGTCACTTAAGCACCACGGCAACGGCTGGGTTTAATCGACAGTGAGAGACGGAGAGTAAAAATGTGCGAGTGGTTTAGAGTTCATCACCTGTTCAGGTTGCTTTACCTTTGCTGTGGCTCATCACAGCTGCTGTAGTTTCTGAACGTTAAATAAACGACAAACTTTAACCAATTATCTCGTTCTTTGTGAGAATACGTCATTGACAACAAACATGGTAAATATGTTTCATTAAACATTTAACAGAAAAAAAGGCTTCTACTGCGATAATTATGTGAAATTAAATTAATTGTCTAACATAAAAAAATAGTTTAGTGCTGTTGGGCTCAGAGTCTGAGAGGCTTTTTCTTTATCAAACTATTTTTTTTGCCTCTTATTTAGTGGAAATATTGATGTTGAGACTTTCTCCAAAATGACAACCTTTTTCAATCTTTATAGCTCCACTGTTGAAAATGAGGAGAACGTTTAAGGACGTTTAAGTTTAATAAGTTGCACATTAAGTGTTATCCAATACTTAAATGCTGTTTTACTAAAGTTGATACAGAAAGTGAACCTCTAAACGTTACAGCACTGACAGAGCGGTGTATATTTTTCCCCAACTGTAGCTAAAGCTGCTGCTAGCTGGTTTACTCTCCGATCGGAGGCTGTTTATTTTACACACAGTCAGAGAATGGTGGCTTGACAATGAGTAATAACGGCTATCTAACACTTAAATGCTGTTATTAATCTTACCTTTTATTATATCCTTAAGATAATTTTTCAGTCAGGTTTCCCGAGGACTGTTGAACTGAAGCCGAAAGCGCCAAGTAGGCAGACATCACAATCGATCTGCACACGGATCGTTCGCTTTCCTGTTTATTGACCAATAGGGAGCTGGACATAGAGGACAGCCCAACTCATTAACATACGGACGAAGCAGAAATACATCGAGAAAACAATACAGAAATAAATACAGCAAACAGAAAACGGAGAAGCAAAACAATCAAAGCAAAGTATATATTTATGCTTTTATTTCTTATCAAAATATATATTTATTCTATTATTTATATATTTCTACTTTTATGTTTATATTAATTATTTCATTTATTATTATGTTGGATATATATTTATTCTTTTATTGATATTATTTTATTGATATATTTATTATTTTATTTATATATGTTGGATATATATTTATTCTTTTATTAATATTTTCATTCTTTTATTTATTATGTAGTATATATATTTATTCTTTTTATATATTTCTACTTTTATTTTTATATTTATTCTTTTATTTATTATTATGTCAGTTTTGGTCCTCCATAGAGACTAAAGTCCCATTTACACAACAACGATTTCGGGCAAAACGGAAGAGTTTTGTTGCGTTTGTAGTGCGCATTTACACAAAACCACCGAATATTTTCTCTGACAACGGCACAGATTGAAAACGGGTTCCAGAGTGCGATGTTTCTGAAACATGTCCGTTGTCGTGTAAACAGAGAAAATGGATCTTTTCTTCCAGAGAATCCTCAGCTCATGCATAGTATGACGCAAAACATAGCTGCTTCCTACAATCCACAGAAGAAGAAGAAACTACTCCCAATGCTGGTGTTACTGTTTCCCCATCAGATAGGTTCCCTCAGCGTTTCTTCACCGCTCCGCACCGTGACAGCTCAAACAACGTATTTCAGCAAAGTTATCACACTTTTTTCCAACAGCGCCCTAATCAGACGCACATAATGCCTGTTTTCTCCCAATCTATGGGAGAACGGTACCTGATGGGGAAACGCGAATCCACATGCCTTCTAGTAAAACTTAAAAAAAAAACAAAAAAAAAAAACACATGCACACTTAGTTTCAAAGAACCTAGCACCGACTAGTGGCGTGGCGAGAGCATTACACGTTTTTGATGCGTACAGGATCAAAAACGGACTGAATGTTTTTAAAGTAATCTCAGGTCGGTTTAGGGAGCACAGGCGGTTGCCATGGCAACGGCTGTGCTTAAACGTCAGTGAGAGACGGAGAGTAAAGAGGTGGAGTGGTTTTAGAGTTGATCACCTGTTCAGGTGGTTTTACCTTTTGCTGTGGCTCATCACAGCCGCTGTAGTTTCTGAACGTTCAATAAACGACAAACTAATTATCTAGTTCTTTGTGAGTATATTTACAACAAACATCAAACACGGTAAATATGTTTCAACTAACCCCAGCTTCTCCTGTTTCTCCAGAGAACGATCCGTCTGTGGTTTACTCTGCTGTTAGAAGAGACGATGTGAGCTATGGAGAGATCGTCATCAAAAAGAAAGAAAGAAAGCCAAAGACCAGAGGTAAAGCTGCTCTTCATCTCCTTCCTCTCATCTTCTCAGTGCTGGACGGTTCCACTGTCACTGCATGTTGTTCTATAAAGTTGTGATAAACAGTGGATGAGGCAGAAAAGTGACTTGGTAGAATAAACATGTACCAGATGGTCCAAACAGCTGCACCTAAAGAACTTTCTGGAATCCTGTAAACTTATAACTTCCCTCCACTTCTCATGTCTCTGAACACTTCATTGGTTATAATTTAAATGATTTAAATCCAGAACTTGGATCAGAATCTCATCTATTATAACGTCTATGACATGAAAAATACAAAAATCTATCCTGACTTTCTTCCTGCAAATATTTATAGAGATCCCATGAAGATTTGGATCCCAGAGGTCATTTAGAGACATGATGAAATAATCACAGCAAACATAAATCAAAGGGGGAGATTTATTGTTTTCTTTATTATATTTACCAATACATTAAATATTTAATAATATATTTATTAGGCCAACTAGAAGAAGAGTCTAAACTGCATAAGTACCAACACATCTGAATCGCATTGATGGAGAAACTATGATGCATTTTTTTCATTAGATGCTGAACACGGTTTGACGGACCATCACACTGACTGATTAAACTGGAGCTGTTTAATATATGAGTGAATGATTAATAAATGATTCCAGGTTCTTTGTTGGACTGTCCAGCCTCTTCATTCCAGTCAACTCTCATTCACCATAATATGAAACCCTCAGGTTTTGCAAATTCACCTGTTGGGAGACTTTTATAAATTTAATTAACCTTTATTTAACCTGGTGAGTTCTTATTTACAATAAAGACTTTAATAAAATATTTGAAAGAAAAAGCAGCTTGGGAAACTGAAACACCTGAAGACAAAACTACTGGACACACTTGGCTGTTATTTGGAAAGTGTCGTGATTTTAGGTTTTGGTGGTGAGCGAGACACGGTGGACCCAGGATGTAGTGAGGAATGATGGTTTAATGATGAGACACAGAAATCCAGGCAGCACAGGTTGGCAACAAGGCAAAGGGCTCAGATAATGACAGTAACTGGTAGAAAAACAGACTGGAACAAAGGCGACTAACAACTAGGATCCGACAAGGACTGACACTGTAAAACACATTAAGTTGACTTTTATTATGCAATGGATTTTTTTATGCTTAAAAAAAAATTACGTTTTCAAAACTTAAAAATGTAAATATGTACAAGTTGCCCATTTGGTATTTACACAACTCGACTGATTTGATCATTTTGAAAACAATAACTTGGACAATTTTATTTAGAGTAATTTAAGTTAAATTCATAAATATGAATATTTCAATCTGGATAAACTCAGACACAGAAAGATCATTAAAGGATTTAATGACAAAATGAACAACGATTCTTTAGAAATGAATAACAGTTCTTTGGCGCTCGTGCCCCGGCAGAGGATTTAACAGGATTGTGTGATTAATACTAATCACACAAAGTAAGCAACTTGACAAATTTAATTTAGCTGTACATAAACTAAATAGCAAAGAAATCATGATATTATAACCTGCATGTAAATAAAGTATTTGGTCTAAACGTTTCCATGGTAAACAGTTTTGTTAAGTTGATATGGAGTAACTTCTGGGTCGGTCCTGAACGTTAAGCTTTTAAGATCTTAAATCCTCACCACTTTAATTATTTAATGATTTTGCTGAACTCAATTTAAATAAAGTTATCAGGCATTTTTTTATTCCAAACACTTATTCCTTTTATTTATAATTAGTACAAACAACAAGCTGATGAGAATTAAATTTGTTCACTTGAACTCTTAACATCAAACATTCCTCACTAAATGAAATGTTTAATTTCATTTATTAAGTGTATTAATGATATGACTGTAAAGTTCAGCTTTAGAAAACACAAAGAATAAAGACCAATAGTTGATCATTCAGAAACATTTATCAGTGTCTTCATCTGCAACTAAAACTTTTTAAGTTATTTTTATTCTTTTCTACTAACTCATAGCTGCTCTGATGTGAAGTGAGAAGTGAAACCTTAGCAGCTCAGACTGGTTGGTTTCTCTTTCTGGTCTGGTCTTTTTGGTTTCTTGTTATTTTCTGCTTTGTGTTGAAATGTTTCCTCTGTGAAAATGATCAAGACGTTTGTGGTTAACTTCCTGATTTCAGATAAATTTCCATCACATGTTTAGTGACTCGCTGAAAAGGTGTTAAGTTAAAAAGAAAAACCCTGCAAACCTGCTGCTGTTTATAAAGCATTCTTCATAATGGTGTATAAAACCTTTTAAAATTAATGAACAGCAGTCGTACTGTACAGTAATTTTATTTTTATTTTTTAGGGACTGACCCACATGCAGTTTATGCATCTGTGAAGACAAATGAGGTTAAAAATCATCAGAGAAGCAGAACCAGAGGTAAAACTCTCTAGATTTATGAATGTATGAACTATTCCATGGTTTTTGCTTTACATCAGGGGTCCCCAAACTTTTTCCTGAGGGCCACATAACTTTTCCCTTCTCTGCTGGAGGCTGGAGTCAGTTTGTAACAGAAAAAGTGACGATTGCAGAAGCCTAAATGTAAAAATATGTTGTTTTCCAGAAAGCACAATCAAATAACATTATCTGGGTTCTTCACAGCAAAAATCCAGCAAGGATGATAGTCCGTATTTTCCAAACTATGAGCCGCACTAGACTATAAACCACAACCCCAAAGCTTTTTTTAAACCAGTAAACATAAACATTAAGCCGCTGATATCTCTGTCTGCCGCTCCAGGTTTTCCACAGCGATGCAGCAGCAGCAAAGGGGGCGGACAGCCAACATCTGAGTCATAACAGTCAATTGAATATCACATTTATTACGGTTGAAAAAGAAAAAGTTGCCAAGATTAGATTTAACTGAACTTTAAACTGAAATTTAACTGATTACGGAAGCTTCTGATCAGTAACTGTAACAGTAAAAGTGCTGATCCTTCGTGTCGCTACTAGCATGAGCTAAATGAAAATGGGCGCTTTCTTCTTCTTTAGATTTCAACAGCAGCTTGCATCCATTATTGATGCACTACTGCCACCTACTGGATCCTAATATCTATACCTCAAATACTCATAATGATCCCAGTATTTAAAAAACTGTTAAATAGCATTTCACAGATTTCCAAAATCTGAAATGGAACGACTTGCACAGATCAAAGCTTGTGCACATTTGCAGCTCAACCGCAGTAGGATCAATAAGAACAAAGGAGTGTGTGCTAGTGTAAGTATTATTGCTTTTTGCTTTCTTTGTTTAGTGAATGAAAAAAATAAAGTCAATAATAAACATCCATTATGAAAACCTTTTAGCCAAGTACAGCATAAAGGCAGCACAGATACAACTCCTACATCCTGTCTGTTACAGCCTTACGTTAGCTGAACAGATCAATATGCAATGTGTACCGTATCTGACATACATTAAAGATTTTATTTCACCTGAAAAGGCTTTTTACTAAACCGTAATCGTGTTAGCCACGCTAATCGTGTTAGCCACCGAGTACTGTGTGTCAGGCCAAGGCACACTCGAACATCTGCCAACAGAAATCACCTTTAAAACCATGCCTTACCCAGCCTTGCAAGAACAACAGGCATCAGTGATCTTGTCCTGCTACGCTAATCGACTCAGAAATACTCTGCAGAGAGTCAGTCGATATGAAATTACACATAGAAACTAAGCACCGCGAGACTTTGTTTGTGAGATATGCAGTCATGTGAGACTTTCGAGGGGCGTTTCTGGGCGGGGCTTGGTAAGGTCCATTGTCCGCTTTATGGACTACACCACAAAGAAGCGGTGCTACAACAGGCATGGTCTCAAAAACAACTCGTCTTCCAAGGGAAAAGAATATACTTTGACCAGGACTTCTCTCCGGAAGTCCAAAAGAAGAGAGTGAGACTGCGGAGCATAATCAAGCAACTTAAAGAAAAAGGAATACAGGCAAAATGTCGTTTTCCTGTGCAACTCAGAATCGACTTGAAAGCGGCATGAAAACCTTCCCTACTCTTCTCGATGCGATTCCGACGTTGGAGAGGTTTGATATATCGGCGCAGATGAGTGAGAGAGAGAGGATGGAAGCGGAGCTCTCCAGAGAGGCCTGGACTCCGAGAGTCAACAAGAGACATGGAAAAGGGGGGCTACATGATTTAAAAGTTTACATTTAAGACTGTGGTGGGGAAAATGTTCATAAACAGAGGAGTTCTTGAGGACTATAAGGTATGTTTTGAGAAAAATTGGTAAGGGGGAGAAGAAGATGTTATTGAAATAGCCAATGTTACTTTATATAGTGAATTTGTATCTCAAATGTAATATCTCATGGGTTGTCAATATCACCGTGCATCAGTGTTGTGTTCAAGACCACCTAACCCGAGACCAAGACAAGACCAAGACCAGAGTGTATCGAGATTCAAAGATTGTTTGAATTTCTGAGAGCAATAAATAAATTGTTTTTGTTGTGTAACTGTAAAAGGAGTAGAGAGACAGGAAAAATCCACACAGATTCCCTGGAATGATGCTAACTAGGTTATCATTGAACACAGTGTTGCTCAGACGGGGGTTAAAGGTTATGCTGGTATTGGTGTTAGAGCTGCTGCTGACTGACTCACCTGTTAAGTGTGGTAAGAGGTACAGGTACATATATAAATATCTTGTTAAATTCTTTCCTTCGTTCATTACATGCTAGTGAAATGGAAGCAAACAGTCAGTTGTTCTCGTCTTCTACTGACTGCTGCTGAAAACGTCACTGTCAAGGCGCCACGCAGGAACGAACCATTTCAGCAGATCCAGGGGGGTCAGTGTAAACAAAGATGTCTGCTTTTTGGTCTGGAGGGGAAACATTTAATTTTTTACTGCTAAAACAATTTTTAAAACATTATATGATTAATTTTATAATTGACGGGCCCCCAATTGTTTTTTCTATTGCTGTAAGATATAGAAAAAGTTTTTGTGGGGAGGGCCCCCTGCTGGTCAGGGTCCCTTGGAATTGTCCTAACTCCCCCCTCCCCCCCTATACGTCTACCCCTCGATTGTTCCCAGCAGTCCCTTGGTACTCTGATTACTCCCTGGTGCTGTCAATCATCCTCAGGCTCACTTAGCAGTGCTCCCCTCCGGATCCTATCCACTGTGTCCCTTCCAGAGCTCTATTCATGCTGCTCATCTCTGGCTCCTGGCTTTGTGTATTTTTGGATCATCAGTAAACTACTTTTTGCACCTAACTTGGGTCTGACCGCATCCAACCTCACCACAATAACCGCAATTCATGATGGTGCGCTGTCATCACCCATGTCTCCTGTAGCCGAACAGAGTTGGATGCTAACAATGACTTACAGCACTCCTGACACCATGTTGTGTTACTCATGAGTGAACTGAGTTGGACTGTCTCATACGTGATTAGTTTATTCAGGATGGACAAACTCCCAGCATGGAATCAACAATCAATGTCCTCTTTTATGACATCATCACAGGTGACCATTTGTAGTTTTTAACCATGCTTAGCATTATAATATATTTCTTTCACTGAAACATTGTTATTCCTTCAGTGGCATTTTTTAACCATTATTTTATCAGGAAGGCCCTGCAGATAAAATTGATTTTATATTTTGATTGAGACTCACAAATACTCACAAATAGTAATGTTTTGAAATGTTTTTGTGATTTCAGAGTTTCCACCAGGAGCAGATGTTTCCTAATCTTCAATGAGTTCATCGGTCACATCCTGGTGACCAGATTTCAACTCGCGCCTCCACAGCCTTCAATCTGGCTAAACAAAAAATGCCTTAAATAATCTTTTTTGCAAACTTCTTTGTTGTCTTTATTTGATTTTTTAAAAGTGTGCTAGACATGTCAGACTGAAACAAGTTTCTCTTTTTTTTTTGGGATTTTCCTTTTTATTGAAGAATTCAATGTGGAACACAAAGGAAGTCTTTTCTCTGTGGTCAGCAGTGTAAGTTTTTACTCAGAGCAATTTATATAAAAAATTAAAAATAATGTCAAAGGATTGAAACCACTGAGGGGTAGAAACTGTGAAAAACCTTTATGTTAAATAAGATTTGACAGTTTTTTTTTTTTTTTATATTTTTGCTTGTTTTTAACAAATGTATGCTAG
>NW_006800649.1:71599-74488 GCF_000485575.1 Poecilia formosa | reverse complement strand
ACAAGAATTTTCTAAGGTTTCTTTCTCCAAAAACTAAGACCGGCCCCCGACCAGAGAAAGGAACAGCTATGTGACCCTCGCAGGAAAAAGTTTGGGGACCCCTGCTCTAGATGCAGGGGTCCCCTGCATCTAGCCTGCATCTAGAGCAGGGGCGGTGAAGTGATGAAAGACAAACTTTCATCACTTGTCTGAGACGACATAAACACAGCCAGAGAGGCATAGAATAAATAGCATGATGATGAGTGTCGGACTGCAGGGCGGAGTGGGAGGATGGGGGGTTCACTCGAACAGCAGGTCCTCTGTCTTCAGTTTGTTCTTTGCTTTGAACCAATTGTGTGAATGATGTTAAAGATCCACTATCATGCAAAATTCTCTTTTTGCATGTTTCTGGCCTTTCATTTGCTTGTTTCCTGCTTCTAGAAATGGTTCAAAAGCAAATAAAAAAATACCCAGCCGTTTTTTGGGAATAAGTAAATGTTCTGCTGGTGTCTGTGAAACGGCTTGTTTCGTGAACCTCTAGATTGTTACATCAATTTGTTACCTAGCAACCCCAAACCCAGCCGGTCCCTCACCTGGCAATGGAGCTCCACCCACTTCACTACGGGACAAGTTTGTTCTTCAGCTTTTCTGCTGTACAATGGCTGCTGGAAAAGGAAAATAATTTGTTGTCATTGTATGCAAAACACCTTCCTTTGAAAACTACCAACATGACAGGATTTATCAAAAGACTTGGACTGAAGGAAGGTTCTGTTCCTTCTGTTCAAATCTGAAGATGAGGCACACCAGACGTAGCGGCACCCAGGATCCTTCAGGGCCCAGCGTCTCCTGGGTATAAAAGAAGAAGCTGACTTCTCTGCCCAGCTCTGACTCACCCAGCTTTCTTTTGGAGCAGCAGTATCGGCTTGATCCATCTGCTTTGGCTGCAGCTAAGCCAGCTGCCACCGGACTGCCTGATTATTTATTTTACTTTTGCTCAAGAAAGAGCCTAGTTATTTTTGAAGTCTGTCTTCCTGTTTTTTACTACGACTCAACAAGCCAGGTCGTACCACCAACATTGTCTGAAATGTATTTTTGTACCTGTTGAAAGATGTACAAAATGAATTTGATGATTCATTTGCAAAGTTGTGGTGTATTGGAGGCTGACCAGTGTTTCTCAACCTTTTTCAGGCCAGCGCCCCCCTAGCACTTACCCAGGTGCCTCACCGCCCCCCTACCGCCACGCCTTAAGGGGCGGAGGGAGGGGGGTTGCTGAGCGAGTGAGAATCGTTCCTTCGGGGGGGGGGTCGCTCCTTCGTGGGACATAAGCCGAAGCAGCATAAAAACAGAGAGTGCTACGCTGAAAAGTCACATGATGCTCAAAATCTAAACTTGTATTGTTGTGCATTTAAGGTATAAAGCTTACCTTCGACTGAACGCCCCCCCAAAGGCATCCCAGCGCCCCCCTTTTGTAAAAATGCCCGCGAGCGCCCCCTGAGGGCCTCTGAACGCCCCCTGGGGGGCGGTACCGCCCACGTTGAGAACCGCTGCTGTAGACCATGGATGTTTGCTTTGGGGGAGAACATCTCTCCTCTTTTTCCTGTTCACCCACATTATCACACATCTCCTATTTCCTTTGTGATCAAACCCAGTGTTTGGCATCCGCTAAGTTATCCAAATCACTGACCTCCATACATCCCATCAGTGCCTCTGATTGTTGGCGATTATCCTTTTTCCAGTGTGGTTCACATTGTATGAAGATGAAGAAGAGTCACGGAGTTGAAATCGTCTATCCCATTTATTAAGACCAAAATACATACTTTTTATCACCGTTTTATCATTTTGTTAAGAACAACAGTCAGACCATTTCCTCCCTCATACCTTAAGGAGGAAGTAAGTCTCAAACCTTATTTGGAAATGGGACCATCACTCAACTCACTTCCACTAAGACACAGTTCTTTTGGCCATCTCAGGCAGATTTTGAACTTTTGAAACGGAAATTAGCTAACGCTCTCATCCTTAACCAGTCCAACCCCAAGACCCAATTCACCGTGACTGTGGATTCCTCTGACATGGGAGTAGGTGCAATCCTCTCTCAGATCTCTTATGATGTTCAGAAACATCATCTGTGTGCTTTTTTTCATTTACTTTTTCTGTCTGAAAAAAAATCATAACGTTGGTGACACAGAACTGTGAGCCATTCTTCAAGAAGAATCATGTAGCTCAGTATCCCAAACAATCAGTCTGATGGTGTTATCTAGGAGCATGTCCTTGGGAGCGCCCAGCTTCACAGTCGATAACAGGAGGGGTGAGGAGGGAAGAGCGATGTGTTTACATGTCTTCAAGGAGATTGGAAATATGCTGCCCTTCCAAGGCCACACGGGGGAAGCCAATTCAGATACAGAATGGTTAGGTCGGGAAGATTATACATTTCAATCTTCCCTAAAGTCTCTCCGATACACTCTAAGAAATAACGCTCTGAATTTACAGTAACATACTGGCAGCTATAGACGCCAGAAGTTTACTGTAAATCCACAGTTGCTGTACCGTAATTAATCTTGACGGTAGATTACCGTTCTTTCACAGAACGGTAAAGTACTGGCGTCTGTAGCTGCCAGTACTTTCCCGTTTTTTAAAAGAATGGTAATCTACCGTTTTTCTGAAAGAACGATAAAAAAATACTGGTACCTGCAGACGCCAGGTTTTTTTTTTTTACCATTAAAACGGTAAAAAAAAAAAAAAAAAAAAGCTGGCGTCTGTAGATACCAGTATTTTACTGGACATTTACCTTTTCAATCCTGTAATTATCTTTTAAAGTGGTGGTGTACTGCAAGTAAATACTGTAATGACGCCAACACACCGCAGACGTAGTACCGCCAACAGGGTTTATTAGAAATAAGAGCGAGCAGCTGC
>NW_006800649.1:69095-71046 GCF_000485575.1 Poecilia formosa | reverse complement strand
AGTTTACTGCCTGTCATCAGTCTTGATTGTGACAGCAGAAGAAGACATCAAATTGACAATATCCTACCGTATTTTGGAATAACAGTATGTTACTGCTGGAATTCCACCGTAAATTAACAGCCATTTCTAAGAGTGTACATCTCGGTTCCCAGATGTATCCCAGATGTAATTAGTTTGTTCGTTCCACTGAACCGAAACCAGCAGCTTCTCCAAGATCGATTCCATCCGGTTGGTGAGTTTTAGAATCTCAGCTGGGCTGCGAGTCTCAGCAAGACTCACATCCAACTTGTGTCTCTGTCCACACCAACAGTCTGAGTGTTCACTAGTTCGGCCAAGTCTGTCACAAATTTGTCGATAATCCAGGAATCCAAAAGGTCCAAACAGCAGAAATCCTGTTATTATGGATAAATCCCGGTGAATCCCGCCGGGTGTGTCCCTGCAGGACAAGAGGCTCTGCTGTGCCCAGACTTCTCGTTGAGAAAATGTTATCAACTGCATTGAGAGATCGGTTGACCAGATCCGTAATTTGTAGATTTGGATGATGTGGAAAGAAAGGCTCAAAAAAGCAACACAAAAACAGAGTAAGNAATGTTGAAAACTGTAGGCTGGATTAATGTACAGAAGTTGTACAGAAGTTGAATGAGAAGTGTGCTTTCAACGTTCATCAAAAGTTACCTTGGATGATCTTGTGAAGTGTCTTTGGTGTTGCTCTTGTTTTCACCAACATGCAGGAGGACGGGCTGTCCTGGTTGCACGGCAATGAGGAAGGTTTCAAAGCTGGCTTGCATCTTTGACATAATGATAAGACAAATAATAAAAATTATTAAATATATTTAGCAGCACAGCTACATTCAGATAGCAAACAAAGCTAATGAGAAAGTGCTTCTACAAAGTAGGATCATTAGAATAACCACATACCTGCACATATCTGAAAACATGGTCCACAGTTTGACATGAGCTGTTTTGGATTCTTCTTGTGGCCTTTGGATGAAGGACGAAGCACATGAACCAACGGAAGAATGCCTGGTTTTCCCAGCCTGGAGGAACAACAGGATAAATAGACACATTAGGATAATAAATACAGATTTTAAAGAGAAGTGAGCAAAACTAACCAGACCCACCAACATACTTTGTCCACCCCCTTTACCCTGGAGAGCATTTTTTACCACCTACAACATAAAGCATAAAAATGTCAGAAATAATTACCATGAACACAACTCGGACATTAGGCATTATAGAAATTAGTCAGCTTATAGAAACATTATGTCTCAAGAAGACAAGAAGTCATCATAACAGGCCTCAGTCACCAACATGAAGTACTAATGAAGAAAAAAGAGGCAGTCAATATGTCATTATTTATCATTTATAGAGACAAAAACATTTTGGCTCAGCTTTGATCGCAGAGATCAAACCACCGGTCCAACACAGCCACTCTCCCCATTATGCCGTCTATAGCCGAAAACTTCAAGAAAACGACTCCGCAGCTAAATAATGTTAACTCAAACGGCCTTTCTGACCGTTTTAATGTTTGTTTAACCACCGACACCCCGTGCTACACCTGCTTGGCTAGCTTTAGCTGCTAACAAAAATAATAACCAAGGGTGCTCACGTCCAGTCCTCAGAGCTACCGTCCTGCAACTTTTCGATGCATCTTTACTCCAACAGACCAGGATCAGCTCTGAACGGACCTGCTAACCAGCCATTCATTTGATTCAGGTGTGTTAATGCAGAGAAGCAGCTGAAAGTTGCAGGATGGCAGCTCTCAAGGACTGGACTTGAGCACCCCTGTATTAAACAGTCATATACACTGTGATATCCAAACAACTTACGTTAAGCATAAGTCAATATTCTTGCGCAAACAGAAAGTAAATGCATTCATTAAAAAATAATCAAAAACATGATAATCATAACATGGAACTTACCTTGTTATGATTAGCTCCAGACAAAACGC
>NW_006800649.1:64167-64765 GCF_000485575.1 Poecilia formosa | reverse complement strand
TCGCCATTACTGGTAAAGTGAAAGATAAATTATCTTCTAAAATACCATATTTTTCTTCAGGTTTATATCACTTCTTAAGTGATATAAACAACACCTTTATACATTATAAATAATATCTATACAGTATAAGAATGATTTTCTGTTGTTCTTCCATGGAAGTGGGCAGCATCCAGACAAACATTAAAACACTTTTTCATACAAACGTACAATGTTTGGGATTGTACATATGTACAATGTGTTCCACACATTGGTGATTCACTTGTCTGATTCACCAGACAGTGAATCACAGCAACGTCATCAGCCGGTGAAAAGCTGAACTGATGCGGTGAAGCTACCAGTAGCAGTAGTGGAGCTACAAGCTACAAATACTGAATAGAAGAAGAAGGAGAGCTGCCATCGATGCCGTTGCAGCCAAGCATGATTTAATGTTACACAATACAGTTTTAGCAAGTTTCTCAAAGTCTAAACTGGTATTGTTCTGCATTTAAGGTGTGAAGTTTACCTTCAACCAAAGGAATCCCAGCGCCCTACTTTTGTAAAAATTTCCACTAGTGCCCCCTGCCGTCCTCTGAATGGCCCCTGGGGGGCGGTACCGCCC
>NW_006800649.1:60987-64157 GCF_000485575.1 Poecilia formosa | reverse complement strand
CCTGCAGTCTCCCCCTCCACCCCCCCTCCTTGCATCAGCCGGACCAGCAGCAGGAAGTAGGCGGCTCAGCCAGCCGTTCTCAGCTTCAGTGAAACATCGTCAGGTCAGATCACTGAGAAGAACAATGGAAGGAACATCTCACTGTCTGATCTGTAAGTAGACAAGTTTTAGTCTCTTTCTGCTGGATCAGCATTTCTCTCTGTCTGAGAGACACTGGAGACATTTTACTGGACGGATTTAATAGGATGGTGGTAGAATATAATTACTGGGGGGCTGGATGGTTCCGAAAATGATCAGGCTAATAAATGACAGGAAATTATGTTTGGAATCAGCGCTGTATAAAAACTGAAGAAATCAATGAAGTTGATGTTTATAAATAACAGCATCGTAATATAAAAACAGAATTAACAAAATGAATATGAAATTGAATTTCACAACTTGAGAGTACATTATATTTGACATGTTCAGCTTTAGTTTATAATAATGTATTTTATTTATTCTCTAGTTCTGATCTTCTTTCTGAGCTGTTCAACAGATCCAGGTTGGTGAACTTCTGGTACATTAAAGAAAATACTTTACATTTTCAAAGATGTGGTTTGGATAAAAGCTACATCTGAGAATGTTATGAAAATTCTTGATTTGAATAATCATTCACGCTGATGCTTTTCAGTTTTATTAATGAAATCTCTTCAGTCTCTCCAGCTGCTCTGACTGTGAGTCCCAGCAGATCTCAGTTCTTTGATGGAGAATCAGTGACTCTGATCTGTGAGGATGAAAACATCTCTGATGGATGGACTGTGAGGAGAAACACGACTGGAGGAACCAGAACTCAGTGTGATAAAGATGGATGGGGGGAATCAGCTGGTTCCACCTGTAACATCACCTTGTTCCCATCAGACTCTGGCCTGTACTGGTGTGAGTCCATGTCTGGATCCTCCAGCAGCAGCAGCAGCAGCATCCAGCTCTCTGTCTCTGGTAAGATCAGACTGTGGAGTTAGTGTTGCTGTGTGGAAATGGATGAAATGCTGTAGTTTGTCTCTGTGTTGAGGTGGATCAGTGATCCTGCAGAGTCCTGTCCTCCCTGTGATGGAGGGAGATGACGTCACTCTGAGCTGCAGAGCAAAGAGTCCAGCCCACAACCTCCCAGCTGCTTTCTATAAAGATGGCTCCTTCATTGGTGATGAAACTACTGGTAACCTGACCCTGAACCCAGTGAGGAGATCTGATGAAGGCCTCTATCACTGTTACATCAGCGGTCAGGGAGAGTCTCCATCCAGCTGGATCTCTGTGGAAGGTCAGAGGATTAAAATATTAACTTTGGTTTTCATTAGAAATTATTTAGCAATTATTTAATAAATAAAACTTTATTTTAGAGAAACCATCACCTGCTTCTGGTCCTCCAGCCTCTCCTTCATCTCCACCATCATCTTCCTCTTCCTCCCAGTCTCATCTCTTCATGCTCCTGACTCCACCTTGTGTGATTTTTGGGTTTTACTCCCTGATTCTGGTTCTGCTGATTCAACTGTTGAGAAAATCTAAAGGTGAGACAAACCTTTGTTCATCCATCCAGTTTTATCTAAAAACAATCATTACAGTATATTTTAATCCTTTTATTTCTATCTTTTTGTAACTAAAGAAGTTAAAGAGAGCTTTACTTAAGGCTACAACAGACTTCATGCAACGTTCTGAAACCGGTTCTTACTGACGTGGTGAAAAACCACATCATTTTATTGTCAGAGAGTCGTCTGCCGAACTCGACACCAGACCCAGTCGAACCATTTCAGAGCTCTGATTGGTCAGAAGTTAGTTGTGGTTCCTGCAGAAATGCAGCCATGTTGATATTTAATAGTTTTATGAGATAGTGTATTGCACAGGAATCGTTCAATTTTATTAAAGAGCTAAATCTTTATTTATACTGAAGGACTTTAAAGTCTTTGTAGATCAGGGGTCACCAACCTTTTTGAAACTGAGAGCTACTTCATGGGTACGGAGTCCAACAAAGGGCACCAGTTTGATAAACTCTTCTGAAATAACAAATCTGCTCAGTTTGCCTCTTAATTATACATTATTAGTGAATCATCATAATCATCTTTATGAAGATGCATCAGGTTAATGATTTCTCAAACATCAATAGCTGCCTGTACTGCTGCTGTCCACGGACTCGTCGCACTGGATGCTAAACCACCAGATCTGGTCCAGCTGATCAGCCAAGTTACCAGACATAACTAACACTGGTTTAGCCATCGTAGCTGCTCCCAGTTGGTCGTAATGCGCTTCCCGATGGGCAGTTAGCATTGTAGCTTTTATGACAGTAGTGAAGCGTCTCTCCGCATTGTGCCGCTTCGTCGCCGCCACAGTCACTCCGCAAATAACACACACAGGTTCCTTTCACAGTTGCAAAAAGGAACTTCTCCCATTCGTTCAAAAATTCTAAGTTTTCTTTCTTTTTTCTGTCATTGTTGGGGGTAGGAAACTGACCGATCACCTCCGTGGGACCCGCTAGCATACTTTTCACGACCACTGATTGGCTGCTCTTTGAACTAGATTAGGTCAGAGTTCACCATGTATGTATAATAAACATATTTTTAAGATAGACATTTTAAAATATATATAAATACAAAAAAAGAATAACAACTGAATAAAATGAAATTTTAAATGCAGCTCAGAAGTGAGTTTGCTATAATTAGAAAAGTTCTGGGGGGGGCACCTCAAATGATCCGTGGGGGCGACCAGGAGCCCGCGGGCACTGCGTTGGTGATGTAGAGGAACTCAGGATGTCGACCACAGAGGGAACAGCTCAGGTTGGGTTTCCTCTCCAGAACCGCTGCAGAAATGAGAATCCACACAGATCAGCACCGAAACCCAAATGGGCCGATGTGACGATCTGAGTCACTGCACAGCAAAACACCAGAAAGGGAGGAAAGAAACTCTGATGATGCTCACTGCAGTTATCAGACCCACATATGATAACAGCTGATAGAAAGAGTTCATGGAGTTTGGTGACAATAAGCCCCTGGGTCAGAGAGCAGGAAACCCCTCAGATGGATGGATGGACAGACCACTGGCTCAGGATCCTCTCACAGGACAGAGGATCACCTGGTGGATCAAACTGGTCACCTGGTGGATCAAACTGGTCACCTGGTGGATCAAACTGGTCAACTGGTGGATCA
>NW_006800649.1:43564-59741 GCF_000485575.1 Poecilia formosa | reverse complement strand
CAAAATCGACGCCTGGTGGATCAAACTGGTTACCTGGTGGATCAAACTGGTTACCTGGTGGATCAAACTGGTTACCTGGTCAAACTGGTCACCTGGTGGATCAAACTGGTTACCTGGTCAAACTGGTTACCTGGTGGATCAAACTGGTTACCTGGTGGATCAAACTGGTTACCTGGTGGATCTAACTGGTCCCTGAGGTTCCACCTGGTCTCTGGAGCCTCAGCCAGGTGGGTCAGATCTGCCTTAAAGGGCTCGTCTCACCCCCAGCTGCCTAAAAGAGCCTCCCCTCCTGACTCAGGAGCAGCGCCCCCTGCTGTCTTCTCTGTGCTGGTCACAGCCTCCTCCCACCTGGTACCAGCCAAGCAGCACTAAGCCAGTGGATCATCTTCCTGTGTCTCCTGACCAGAGATGAGTTCAGTTCCTGCCCATCAGCATCAGGCCTTCTGATCAGTATTCCTCTTCAGCTTCCACTTGGGAATCTGCAGCAGACATGGATCCTGTAAACGATAATCAAACATGATGGGGATTATATGTATGATTCTTCATCATCAAAAAGCTCTATAAATACGACTGATGAATGGTTGATAACTGCTGGATGGAAATTGTAAAATAGGTGCTGACGGTGTAAACTGTCTGTAGAAAAGTCAGGAGCTCTCTGTGTTTCTACTTCCTAAAAACCAGTCAGAGGATGCAGGAAGAGAGAAGGTGGATTGGTTTACTGATGTATGCAGGAGCAGACAGTCTGCGCCGCAGCATGAAAGGTGTGTGAACCTGCTGAAACATGTGACAACGCATCGACTGTTCAGCTTCAGATGAAGCATGATGGGCTCGATCGATTGCAGAGACATCAGACTTTCACATCTTCAACAGAAAAACAAATCAAGATGAAATGATGTGTTTGTGTTTCTTGGATTTGTTGCTAAACTAAAGTTAAAAGTGTCACCATTTCAACTCCATATCAACTTAACTGTGTTTTAGAAACAGATGTTTTAATAAACAGAGTTTAGGATCAGGAAATGTTGAAAGTTTGGGATTAAGTTACAGATATCAGAAATATAAGGAATAAACGGCACATTTCCTGTTGCTGGAGTTTTAGGAAAACACACATTTCAGTAAAGTGACGACTTTTAGGTGAAGAACAAAAATTGTTTTAAAAAGTGACGTCCTCTGTTGAAACACTTATAATTTTCTGAATTAGATGTGTTTGTAATATATTTGCTTACAAAGAGCAGGTAAAATGTTGGCTAACATTATCAGCCAACCAACAATGTCTGATTTTAACAAACTTTGACACATTGGTGGCCATGTTGCTCTTTAGGTTTTCTCCAAAATGTGTGCAGTTAGGCCCAAATATGTGAAAAGGCCTACAGTAATTGCAAAGTTTGATCATAATTTCAATCAGTTTGGGGTTTCTCCCCTTCTTTCGGACTTCCTCTGGTAGATTTTCTACCGTCCAATCAGTGAACAGGAGAAGTTGTGAACGATGATATTGATTTTCTGCCGTTTTAGGATCATGGTTGATTTGTAGTTTCAGCAATCTGAATACAGCAGCAAAAGGGCAGCTCTATAATTTTTAGTTCGTTGTTAAAGTACAATTGTGAACGTTAAAAACCGTTTTAGTATCATTTCCTCAGAACCCCTCTTGGACCCGTCTAGAACCGGCCCTGGGCTGCAGGTCTGGTGCATTTTTGCTTAGCATGTTTTTTCTTCATTGATTGGAAGTCAGATTATCCAAACTGGTAAACCACATTAATGAAATAATAGTGAATTAATACATTAAATGACCAATATGCATTCATGTACTCATAAAATAACAATATTTTTAAATGAAACGCATAGAAATCCCTATGAAACTTTGTTATTGTAGGAATATTTATGCATTTTCTGGTCATTTATTAGTATGATTTGTTCTTTATGTAACCAGGTGGCTTGTTAGTCATAAATTAGTCATGTGGAAGTGGCTGGAAATTCCTACCCGTGTCGGGCCTATGAACACACCATGCCCCGTTTATTTTAATTAGTAGAAAACAGAAGTCAGTTCAGCTTGATTCAATAATAAGAAAATAATAAAACTTAATCTAATCTAACCCAACATCTTCCCTACTGCTGCACCTGAAGGATCCTAACTGAACAGAGATCAGGATCTCAGGGACTCAGTAATCTTCACCACCTGGCTGTTTTATTTTTGAATTATTTTAAATTATCTTCTACATGGACACTAAGCACTGCCTCACCTAATTTTGATGTATATTAAGGTATATGTTGTATTTTAACTATTAAAATAATCCGTTTTTAGCAGGTGGTGAGTAACCAGCAGCTCAGACTGGTTTTCCTCTCACTGGTCTTACTGGTTTCTGATGCAGTTCAAACCTTCACAGTTTTCTTGTTTTCTACTTTGTGGTGAAAAGTTTCATCTCTAAATGGTCGATAAGTTTGTGGTCTGCTGCTTCGCTTCAGATAAATTTCCTTGATTCACGACAACTTAAAGGCGTGGAGCTAAAAAACCTGCTAACTTGCTGCTGTTTATCAATTCCTGCTAAATAAACAGAAGTTGTACCAAACAGTAATGAATGTTTTCATTTTGCAGGGACCGACGCTGTGAAGACAAATGATGTTTATTATCGACAGGAAGTCATCAGAAGCAGAATCAGAGGTAAAACTCTCCAAGTTATGAGATCATTTCCTGCTTCCTGCTTTAAATCGTGTGGCAGAAACGACCAACTGTGACCCTTAGAATCAGATAAACTCAGTTCAGTTCTGCCTCAGACTGTGTTTCTCCATAGAGGCGGATTTTATGTGTCATAAACCTGATTTATATTATTTATATTCTTTCTATTCTTTCTATTCTTTCTATTCTTTATGTTCTTTATATTCTTTATGTTCTTTATATTCTTTATATTCTTTATATTCTTTCTATTCTTTCTATTCTTTCTATTCTTTATATTCCCATGAAGCCAAAGCATCAGTAACTCAGACTGAAGGTGGATGATGTGGCAGATTTTCCTTCAGCCTTTTCCCAACTTTATGACCCTCAGTGAAGATGCCACAGTCTGAAACAACGATCCTCTGACCCAGAACCGGCCCAGGCCTCCATGGGGCCCTGAGTCAAATCTGGTTCTGGGCCCTCTGGTTCTGCTGCAGTCATCTGAACAATCAGATGATTAGATGCTTCAAAAACCTGCTATAAACTTATTGCATCTCTGGCAGAGCTGTTAGCATCACATCCTATATGCATTTATAACATCAGCGGCAATCTCCTTAACTTTCTGGGTCGGTGATCAGCTGATACTTTCCTGTGAAGCCGATCTTATCCACTGATTTGATCTTCCTCAGCAAAGGTTTAAAAATTAACCCAACTTAAGGTGGAATACATACACACATATTCATGATATACTTTGATTTAACTAATTTCTCTTAACTCCAATAGCTTAAAATCAAATTTATACCAGGTGAGTCTTCTTCCCCTGCAATGTGGACCGGTACCGGTACTGGACTGGTTCTGATTCTTCAAATGATTTTAACAGAAGTTTCTCATAAGTTAGAAGTTGATGTAAAATAATGTTTGTTTTAGATGTTTTAGATACATTAGGATCATGCTCAGCAGTAAACAGCATATCACCAATGAGAGCTCAGAGCAGCTCAGTGATATATTAATGCTGCAGCCTGATGGAAAACATTTTGCTGGACAATGAAAACATGTCAAAAACTGACAAGTTTTAATTATTGTTTTCAAATGTCATCCAACACGTCATTTTGAAGCCAAAAACCCCTCAAAAAAAGAAAAAAACTCAGACACAAAAACACAAAGGCAGTAGCATAAATATCTGGCTGTTGAGCTGAACTATTACCAGTCGCTATCAGGCTAAGTTTCTATTAACAGCTCCACTAATCATTCTGATAAACATTAAATTACCAAGAGAAATCAAACCTTTATCTTTACTTTTTTATATTCTTCCTCTTTTCTCTGTCCCTGAAGGATAAGTCCTTCTGTGAGGCATTACTTTACCAACTTATCTTCCTCTGGAGCTTTGGAGGTTTGGATGCTCTGCAGCTCATACCAGTCAAGTGTAACCAACCGTGGCCACCAGGGGGCCCCCAAGAACAAATGATTTGTTTTTTCTTTCTCTTTGTCCATGTAAAGAATGGTTCCTACATACATTATAATATATAACATAAGTTATATATACAGGGTGGGCCAAACGTTTCCATATATAGGAGAATGTAAAATGTATATTTCTTTTATGTTTCAGATACACAAGAAGATGCGTTTGAAAAAAAAGAGCAAAGAAATTATACTGATGGCTGGACTGGGAAGCAGTCGCATGTTTGCACAAAATTATGAAATTATGGAACAAGCATCACACACGACACACAAAACTTATCTGCAAGTTTCATGAGACTGGAAATGTTGCAGGTCAATCGTGGTCCAAGACGCAGAGTGATTAGAATCCCACAAAAATAAAAATGGTTGTCCAATATAAAATGTTTCTTTAACCAATCACAAAATTATTATTATTTTTAATCATAAACACTACCGGTTACATTATGTGGAAAAAGGAACCATGAATTCACCTTAATTTAGACAAAAACTTGTTTTTAATAACTTTTTCCAAGAAAAAACCAAACAGGCATTGTGCAAATTGTACTGCTATTGATAATACTATCTTTAACAGACTGATAACATATGAAGGCTCTGAAGAGGCTAAATAATACAGAGTCAAAATAAAACCTCTCAACATTGCCAAAAAATTCAAGTATAAAACTTAACATTCAAAGGCAAAAACAGGATCCATTACAATAAACAATCCAGAGTTACTGAATGAAAACTTCCTGTTAGCATGGCGGCTAGCTGGTTACTGCTAACTCTGATTGGCTGTTTCTGACTGAGCGGAGTAATTATGCAGAAGGAGCCCCACAGTTTGGGAACCTTTGGTTTATTTAACGTTCAGAAATTACAGCGGCTGTGATGAGCCACAGCAAAGGAAAACAACCTGAACAGGTGATCAACTCTAAACCAGTCGCACCTTTTTACTCTGTTTGTCGTTTAAGCACACCCGTTGCCATGGCAACCTCCTGTTGCGCTCCCCAAGCCGACCTTTAAAAACATTCAGTCAGTTACGATATGAGGTTTTCAGGCTTGATATTTATTTTGCGATCATTAATAAGCCTCCCTGAACACAGCAGCTTTAACTCCTGCTCTGCTCCTTATTTTGGTTATGGAACCGAAACGCACAGAATTGCTCAACACCTTGTAGAAACAATAATCACTGAGATGATTTTTGTTGTCGGGTCATTAATTTGAGCAGGTTTTGTTGATATTTATATTTGTTGTTGTTCTTTAATAAAGTTATGAACGTTTTAAGCCAGTCAGAGGAGGACGTGCTGGTCTCAGCCTCCTGGCTGCGTTCAGTTTGTCCCCTGATGCCGAGATCGACTCAAAACCTTCCGCTATCGACGTGTTGCAGCTCTGCTGTAGCAAAGCACGAAGAGTTCAGAAACAATATGAAATGGGAAAAAAAGCTATTTATTAACCGATTAAGTCGTGTTTTAGATTGTTCCTGAAAAACGAATCAGTCACGGCTGGTTAGTGGGTGAACTCTGGGCTGCACAGTGAACCCGTTGATTTTTTTACAGCAGACAGCCGCTCCGTCTCTGCACCCCCGCTAAATCTTTTGGGGTACGCAGTACCCTGCCGTACCCCCTCACTTTCACCCTGGTAACAAGAGACAATGATCGCCGATCACCGATCACACACTTTTTCACGGAAATCGGCCGATTATGATCGGTGGCCGATCGATCGGCACACCTCTACTACAAATAGAAAATACCAAACATCACCAGAGAAGAGTAAATGTTTTCTGCTGACCTGAATATCTTCTCACCCATCTGAGTCCCTGAGCAATCCTGGACTGGAGGAGAATACAGATCGGACGTTAAAACCCAGATCTGGGAGGAGAGTCAATGTTGATGTTGATATTTATGTTACTTGACACTGAATTAAAACATCTCTATTCCTTCGGTGCATTTTTAACCATTATTTTACCAGGAAGACCCTGGAGATGAAATGTATTTTAATGGTAACCTGGCTAAGAGTGACACCAGTGTCCATTAATCAAACTGATTTAATTAGTTTCCAATGTTTTTCTGATTCCAGATGTTCCTCCAGGATCAGATGACCTCTGACCTTCAGTCTCACCATGACGACCAGCTGACAGGTTCCAACTCTCCTAACATCAGATTATAACTGCTGATTATTTTAGTTCAGGTTTTCTATCTTTCTTTATGCTTCACCTCAAGGTCATCTCAATAAAAAATGTCTTGAATATTTTTTTCTCACAAACTGTAATCTTTATGAAGAAAATTAAATATTAACATTAAACAGATTAAATGTTTTACTCGGACAATAACTGCAGAAGAAGAAAACATCAATGTGTTAAATGTCATTTTTTAATTAATTTTGCTTTGTTTTTAACCAATGGATGTTTTCATGACTGTAATGAGAAAAATAAAAAATATTCTCATTTCAGATTTCCAGCTTTGTGTTTGTGTTCTTTGGCATTTTTTCTTGAATAAACTCGTCATTAATTTTTCCCTTCAATATTTTCCTCTGCAGATTTTACACTTCATTGTTAGCCTGAGCATTCATGGCTGCTGTAGCAAAGAACAAGGAGAGGGTGTGAGCAGCACATACTTGAGAGTGATTGGCAGTGCTAAGTCAACAATTCACAGCCAGTGAACTAAGGAGAGGTTCTGGACCGGCCCAATTGGTGTCCAGAGCCTGAAATTGGTTAAAAAAATAAATAAAAATCCTCACAGGAAATTGATGCTCCATGTTGCCCAGCAGAAAATCACCCCAAAGCATGATGCTTCCCCCTCCATGCTTCATGGCTGGGATGGTTCTGCTGGAATTGGATTCATCCTTCTTCCTCCAAACATGTTGAGTGAAGTTTCTACTAAAAAGTTTTGTTTCAGTCTAATGTGACTGTAGGTTCTTAAATAATGAAGCCATAAGCTGGACGCTCTCCGTCCTTCCCCTTCGGTCCACTTGATGACGAAAACGACAAAAACCAGACGGGGTCCTCTTGATAAAAGTTAACGATTTACTTCAAAAATAAAAACGGTACAAATGTTACTTTTCCATAAAAATAATAGAGTAAACAAAAAGTCTTAAGAGAGAGAGAGAGATCAAAAAACTGTGTGGCTCCACTGCCTGGCCACACCCTCAAGTCCTTAACTGCAATTACATATGCAAATTTACAAGAAGACCCTAGTATAGTCCAATATAACAAATTACTATGAAATGGAGATATAACTAGTGATCATTTTTATCCAAATAAACAAATTACCATAAGAAATATAAACATAATTTATCCTAAAGGTCTGAATGAACTAAAATTGAATTTAGGCTTCTACAGTGACCTTTTGACCCCCTGCTGCACCTCCTCTGAATCCTCCAGATGGTCACTGAAACATTTGACTGACCTGGCAGAGAGAGCGGCGACCAGAGCCGAGGAGAGTACTGGGATTTCCTGGGTAGAGCTCCAAGAGGAGGGTCTTGCTGCGGAACCAGCCGAGGTTCAGAGATGGTAGGCGGACGGCGTTGGAGGACGGACAGGAAAGAGCTTCAGCTCACCGGGAGTCAGTGCGAGGGAGGCAGCCAACGAGGAGTTCCAGGTGGGTTGTTTTACTACGGGGAGTGTGAGTGGGAGCTCGGGCATCGAAGGGTAAAGTCCAACGGCGTCTCAAGGAGAGGAATACTCAGAGAACAGCCAGGAGCTTCAAGTGGTTGGAACCACGATGTCACAAGGAAGTATCGTTACTGGCTAAACAATCTGGCAACGAGGTGTTGGCTGACTTCACTCTTAAGCTCCTCACAGATGAGACAACAGGTGTGTAGAACTCCAGCGTCGCCGGTCACGCCCACCAGAGATCGACCACTAGTTTGACACCCCTGCTCTAGATCTATGTCTGACGTTTATTGAGTTTGTCCTTACCGGTGTTGTGTTTACCTTTCAGGTACGCTGTCCCTTTGGATTCCACCTAGATGAGGTTCCTTCCCTCTGGTTCTGGCGATCCAACGAAACCCCTTAGCAGTTGTGCCCCACTCGTCCTACGGTGCGTCCGACTGGTTCCTGCTCCCGAGAGTCTTCCTCTGGCTTGGTTTCCCTGGTGTGGCTTCCATCCCTGTCTGAAAGAGCTGTATACTACACTGACTTTGCTGGACATCATTAAAACCTATAAGAGTTGCCGAGTTTTCCTTATGGTCTTTTCTGCATGTGGATCAGACAAATCCCTACAACCATGACAGAAATAAGTGAACATTATAGTTTTTGTTATAGTTTTAAATATACAATAATCTGTTAGACATTAAAAGAAGAATTTTAGGCCATAGAAAAAACTAAATCCTCATCAGAAATGTTTTATCTTTCTGTTAAGGACACTCTATGTGAGAGATCAGTACTCTGAAAAATAAGTAACATTGCAATATTCTTCCTGCTAAATCAAAGTAGTCTGGACCGACCCAATTCCTCAGCAAAACCATGTTTTGTCTGAGTGACCAAAATCTGAATGAAGTTCAGCAGTTAGCTTAGCCTCAGTTAGCTACAATTAGAGTTCAGTTAGGCTTCAATTTTCCTCCAGTTAACCTCAGTTAGCCTCCAGTTAGTCTAAGCTGGCATCAGTTAGCCTCTGTTAGCCTTAGTTAGCCTCCAGTTAGTCTCAGTTAGCCTTCAATTAGCATCAGTTAGCCTCCGATTAGCCTCAGTTAGCCTCAGTTAGCCTCCAGTTAGCCTTAGTTAGCCTCCAGTTAGTCTCAGTTAGCATCAGTTAGCCTCCGATTAGCATCAGTTAGCCTCAAATTAGCCTCAGTTAGCCTCCAATTAGCCTCAGTTAGCCTCAGTTAGCCTCCAGTTAGCCTCTGATTAGCCTCCAGTTAGCCTCCAATTAGCCTCAGTTAGCCTCAGTTAGCCTCCAATTAGCCTCAGTTAGCCTCAGTTAGCCTCCAGTTAGCCTCTGATTAGCCTCCAGTTAGCCTCAGTTAGCCTCCGATTAGCCTCAGTTAGCTTCCGATTAGTAGGGTTGCCACCTTTCAGAAATCAAAATAAGGGACGCCCACGACGGTGCGTTGTCCTAGTCTCATGTGGTGGGACGTCCGCTGCAGTGATACACATTATTTTATGGTGGTATCTTTGGTCTTTAAAAATGATCCAGAGAGCAATCATTCATGAATAGTTTGCTAGAGTTCCCCAGAACTGTACTCCAGTCAGAGTAGCATACCTTAAACACGTTTAATTGAGCAGGTGTAAAGAGTATTTGGTAAACTACTCAAGTACTGAGTAACTGATCATAACACCTGATTTAATATTCAAAATGTGTCCTCAGGCAGCCAAAAGTATAAAAGTTATGCGAACATTCTGGTATTTTAGTCAGTGTTTTTTGAAACAACAACAAAAAAAACAACAGAGCAATATTTCATCATTTGATATAATAAGTGAGCCAAAGAGCCACTTGTGTCCCCAGAGATCCAGGCTGCAGATCCCTGACAGATGGAAAGTCTGATCCTATACAGCAGCTAAAAGTGCAGTTCTATAATATTAAATTCATTGTTAAAGTAAAATTGTGAAGGTTAAAAAAATCCACCACTGAGTATCAACATAAGACATTTATTTAGTATAATTTCTTCTGTATCCCGTTGGCCCCCATCTAGATCCGCCCCTGGGCTGCAGGTCTGGTGCATTAATGACCACTGAACACTGAATTCATTAAATATACCAACATTTCAAAATAAAGCATACAGAAAGCCCTAACAAACCTTTTAAATAGGAAATATTGATGTGTTTACTATTAATCTAATGTATGATTTGTTCTTTAAATGACCATTAGTATTATTTTGGCTGATATTATTAATAAGCAAATAATCAAATCAATATAGCCGACTAAAAGCATAATAAAAAACTTCATAATAAAATGTTCTGCACCATATCAGCCTCAGGAGATGATTGATCCTGATCCGTTCTGTCTGGTATCACACTGGGCACTAGGTAACCGTGACAACAGCGTCGGTCCGTAGCGTTCTGGGGTCCTTTAGCTCCCGCCACCAGTGTTTTATTTTGGTCATTATTGTTACACTCAGTGTTGATATGTGTGTGATAGGCGAGTCTATCAGACATTTATAGAAATACGGAACAAATCGCGTCCCGTATCGGGACGCAACATTTAACAGCCAAATACGGGACGATTCCGTATTTTAAGGGACGTGTGGCGACCCTACCTGAAAGGTCAGCAGGTCATGAGAGAGGGGTGACCTGCAGCAAAGGTCATCAAGCCAGAACTCAAACCTGTGACGGCCATGTTGAGGACAGAGGCCTCCATGTTTGAGTCACCTCTGTGTTACCTCAACATCCACAACTTGTTCTCTGAAGGGGAACGTTTTGATGATTTTCTTAGTAAATTTTAGAATTAAAAAAAAAATTATTTAGATAGACTGTCTCCAAAGGCTTTTTATGCTTCGGTGGCTTTTATTGTACAGTCCAAGGACAGGAAACAAGGAAGAGAGAGAAAAGACGACCTGCAGCAAAAGGCCTGATAATCAAACCCAGAGCAGCGACTGAGCAGTGGTAGAATGTGTGGTCATGTGTGAATGTCATAGGAAAAATCAAAGAAATGCTGGTTGGTTTCTGCTTAAAAGCAAATAAACAATCATCCAAATCTAATAATGATGAAACTTTATGAAGTAGCAGGAAGAAGCTGCATCTGCAGGTTTTCAGATTCAAATAAACTGAGCAGAGTTTTGGTGTTTGTCCTCTGGTCGGCTGCAGCTCTGCAGCCTCTGGACGTTCAGACTCTGATTCCCTCTCTGCTGCTCAGGTCACTGCAGGCCGGTTAGCTTTTCATCACTTTATGAACCAGAAAGATGTCCTCTAGGGAATAAAATAAAATGTTTACAGGCTTAAATGATCTAAAGAAACTTCACAACCCCCTTTACAAACTTTTTATTAGTGACTGAACTCAGAGAAAAACAGATGATTGTCTGTTTCTGTGAAATATGTCATGAAATGAGACGTGAATAAAACAACAGGTTTCAGGCCGAGTACAGAGAGGTGGAGCAGAGCGGAGCCGCTAGAGGAGGAACAACAGAAAAGAAAATGTCCGACAATCAGTTCATCAGCTCAGCTCATCTTTCTAACACAGCTGTTGGCAGTTGATGACATTTTAATTTGAAAACATTTTATTCATCATAGTTTATGGTGGAAGTTTGATCTTCTGTCAGACAAACAGCATCTAAATCAACATCGAGGAAACGTCTGAACGTCGAGATCTATTGAACATGTTGGCAGAACCAGAAAGAACCAGAATCACGTTACAAACATGTTTAGTTCCTGTTTCTTGGTACAATGATTGTTAAAAACTTTGTGGTTTCTGCAGCGTTTCAGATGAATTTCCATCGTTTATATTTGGTGATGAGCTGCAGGGTGTGAAGATAAAAAAAACTGAGACGAGCTGCTGAGACTGGAGGGTGAAAGGTCAGAGAGATGCTTTGGTTGGTTTCTAAATGTGTCAAACAAACTGTGAAGAACAAACAGACGTTAAAACGATGATCTAAATCTGATGAAACCTGCAGAAGCAGCAGGATGAAGCTGATTCTCCAGGTTTTCTGATTAAACTCAGCAGCGTTTTGTCTGGTGGATTCTGGGATCATGCTGAGGACGTTTGACTCGCCTCAGAGTCTGGAAGCAGAGCTGATGAAATGTTGCTTCAGTTTCTTCTTTTCCTCTGAGTTTTCAGATGTTTGTCCTCTGATCAGATCCTGAGAGACTCCCTGTTATTCTCTTCCATCACCTCAATCCCCCCGGTCACACACAGCGTTCATCGATTGTGTTTGTTTTTTCCAATCATCCATACCGCTTCCCGCCCCCCAGTTTGGGAATCTCTGCATTAGTGGAACAATCTGTAACAGGAATGAAGGTAAAATTACTTTTTCATGAGGATTATGTTTCTCCCATGGACTAATATTCTTTTCATGTCTAACTGATTATTGTACCTTTAAAGCATAAAAAATACATATTTACTATTTAGTTATTGCTGCTTCAGCTTTGTTCACCAGTGTCTGCTGTAATCGACCCCAGCCTGCTTGGCGCCCTGGGTGAACCACCTTTCAGTCTGGACCAACCCAATTCCTTAGCCTCTGATCTGTGACCCATGTTTTATCTAAGTGATCAAAATCTGAATGAAGTTCAGCAGTTAGCTTAGCCAAAGTTAGCTTCAGTTAGCCTCAGTTAGCTTCACTTAGCCTCACTTAGCCTGAGTTAGCCTCAGTTAGCTTCAGTTAGCCTCAGTTAGCCAGCAGCCTGTTTAGACCCAGATCTCCATCCTGTCATGTTCATCCAACCTGATCCCTCTTCCTGCTCTTCATCACTCATCCTCTTCCTCACTTCCTGCTCTCAGTCTTCATCTCTATCTGCTCCTCTTTGTTTCAGGTTCCAGCTGGAGGTCAGAAAAACTGTTTCCTTAGTCCTGCCCCCCCAACACTGATTCTCCTCACCTTTATTTAACAGTGACCTGAAAGGTCAGCAGGTCATCAGAGAGTCACCTGATGATCTGCAGCAAAGGTCATAAGGTCAGGACTCAAACCTGAGGCCTCCATGTTTGAGTCACATGTTTTATCCCTGTTTCACCTCAGCAACCGTAACTTTTCTGACATTTGATGATTTATATAGTAAATCTTTGAAAACAATTTTTAATTTACATAGTTTTTAAATACTTTTAGGCTTTAATGTCCTTCATTCTGCTGGACATGAACAGGAGGGACGACCTGCAGCCAAAGCCTGAGAATCAAACCCAGAGCAGAGACTGAGCCTCCAAACACCCTGGTTGGTTTTAACACCTTTACACTGAGAATGATGATGTTTTATTAGAAAATGACTGTCTGGCTTCAGTTCCTCTAGAAAACAAGAAGTTTTTCTAAGAAAAGCAGCAGAAACTTGAGGCCCGTTTCTGAGGGGGTTGAGTTTCAGAACCTGCTGCTGTTCAGTCAGTTTAAAAACATTTAAAAATCTGATCTGCTTCTAGGTTTAAAGTCAATTCAGAGAACTGAGACATAACCCCGGTTCTGTTCCTCCAGAACCTCAGACGGTTCTATGACCCAGTTTCTGTTTCTGGTTTCTCTTCCTCCGTCTCTGTTTCCTGGTTTTCTCGTCTCTCATCTGTTGCCTGGCAACAAGCAGAGGAACCGTTTCCCGTCAACCTGCTGCTGGTCTGCAGGACGGAGGGAACATCTGTCCCCCAGAATAACAGACTGGCGCCCCCTACAGGTTTATGTTATTATTTACCTCCATTTAATTCAACATTGAACACAGTGGTTCCCAAACTTGGACAGAGGACACAGATATGGGAAGTGTGGAAGCCTCTACTGTATCAAATTGACATAGGAATAACAGAGAGTTGGTCATTCTAAGGTAAAAACCCAGCACATACGGTGTTCATGGTTTTTTTTTGTTCATCCAGACGGCTTCCCGCGCCCCCCCACCCTGCAAACCACGGCGCCCCCCTTAGAGGGCACGCCCAGCAGTTTGGGAACCTCTGATTTAATGGGATATTTATTTAATTTTGTCCCTTTTTCCTCTTTATTCTCTGAATCTCCCTGATTCTAAAACCATTTTATGATCTAAACGACCTGAACCAGAACTAAAATCCACAGAGAATAAATAATCTGCCTCTAATCCAGCTGTGACTCTCTGTGACCTCAGGGTCATCCAGACACTGCAGCTCCAGGACCAACAGCGCCCCCTGGTGGCAGCGGCTCAGGTTTCATCCAGAGGCTGCTGCTTCATCATCATCATCATCATCATCATCATCATCATCATCATTGAGAACCTAAACTAATATCCTGTATTGATGAAATGTTAATAGAAAAAAGTTAAATATTAATGTATAAGGAGTTAATAAACAGCTACGAACCCAGACTGAATAAAATCATCTTTAGTTTAGTTATTGATCTGAATCCAGTCTGACATGTTTATAGTTTTAATCAGTCTGATTGGTTCATCCTGTAGCAGCAGCTGCTCTGCCCCCTGCTGGTCATCTGGCTGAACTTCATCTGGACTCAGAAACAGTTTGATTTTCTGAGCTCCTCATTTATTCATCAACATTATTTTAATTAGAAATTAGTTAATAAATTACCTGCCTTTTAGCTTCTCTGTGCACAGAAAGAGTTTCAGCTGTTTCCATGGTAACGACCTCACCAACCCAGGGTGGGCAGGAGTTTGATGATTTCACTGATGATGTCATCACTGAGCATGACCTTTGAACTGNAGTAAATCTTTGAAAACAAATTTTAATTTACATAGTTTTTAAATACTTTTAGGCTTTAATGTCCTTCATTCTGCTGGACATGAACAGGAGGGACAACCTGCAGCATGAAACCCAGAGCAGCGACTGAGCCTCCAAACACCCTGGTTGGTTTTAACACCTTTACAGTGAGAATGATGAGGTTTTATTGGAACATGACAGACTGGTTTCAGTTCCTCTAGAAAACAGGAAGAAGTTTTTCTAAGAAAAGCAGCAGAAACATGAGGTCCGTTTCTGAGGGGGTTGAGTTTCAGAACCTGCTGCTGTTCAGTCAGTTTAGAAACATTTAAAAATCTGATCTGCTTCCAGGTTTAAAGTCACTTCAGAGAACTGAGACATAAACCCGGTTCTGTTCCTCCAGAACCTCAGACGGTTCTATGACCCAGTTTTCTGTTTCCTCCTCTTCTCTTCCTCTGTCTCTGTTTCCTAGTTTCAGAGGCGACCTCGTCTCTCCCGTTGCCTGGCAACAAGCAGAGGAACTGCTTCCTGTCTAACTGCTGCTGGTCTGATCTGATCCAACTGCAGGAATACAGAGGCAGAGACTGGCGCCCCCTACAGGTTCATTTTATTAGTTACCTCTATTTAATTAAACATTTAATGGAATATTTATTTAATTTAGTCCCTTTTTCCTCTTTATTCTCAGAATCTCCCTGATTCTGAAACCATTTTATGATCTAAACCTCCTGAACCAGAACTAAAATCCACAGAGAATAAATAATCTGCCTCTAATCCAGCTGTGACCCTCTGTGACCTCAGGGTCAACCAGACACTGCAGCTCCAGGACCAACAGCGCCCCCTGGTGGCAGCGGCTCAGGTTTCATCCAGAGGCGGCTGCTGCTTCATCATCATCATCATCATCACCATCATTGAAGACTGAGAACCTAAACTAATATCCTGTACTGATGAAATGTTAATAGAAAAAAGTTAAATATTAATGTATAAGGAGTTAATAAACAGCTACGAACCCAGACTGAATAAAATCATCTTTAGTTTAATTATTGATCTGAATCCAGTCTGACATGCAGTGGTGGGAAGTACATTTTTCGTGTATCTGTACTTTACTTAAGTAGATTTAATGATGGGTACTTTCTACTTTTACTCCACGACATTTTACAGTAAGTATCTGTACTTTCTGTATTGGCATACATGTTGCATCTATGATGAAAAAAAAGTTGTCACTCATGCGCTGAATTATTGTGTGGAGGTGTTGACTGAGGTGTCGCTTATATGGGACAACGTTGTGACCAAAGTCTGCATTGATATGACATTCAGGAACGATCCGATTCTTCTGGACGGATCTTTACTGATTACATTTATTTCAGCTCCAAGTATTTAATATTTAGGTGTTTTATGGGAATGTGGATCTTTCAGATCAATTTGAGAAGCAATTTCGAAGGTAAAACTTCATGTTTTTGTGTCACGTAGCGCCGGGTGCTGGTCTTGACTTGGTCTTGGGTTTGGTGGTCTTGACTACAACTCTGCTACTGGCTCCTTGGTTGCATGTCCTCCCCCACCCACTTTCTTTCCATCCCCTTTCTGTTGGATTTCTTTAGAAATAAAAGCCACTAGTGGCAAAAAAAGTGAAGTTCATGCTATGTTAGGACAGGAGACAAGATGTTTCCATCCCTGAAATTATGATGCATAGAATGAGGCTCAGGATGTTTCTGGTCATTTGATAACTGCGTAAGTTGTAATTTTATTTATATTTAAATATAAATAAATATAAATATTTACTTATATTTATATTTATACTTTTTTGCTCTCTGCCATCTTGCTTTGAGTTCAGAGTCTGACAGGCTTATCCTGTATCAAACTATTTTTTTGTCTCACC
>NW_006800649.1:34369-42929 GCF_000485575.1 Poecilia formosa | reverse complement strand
TGCATGGTTAGTAGCTTCCGAGTCTTAACATCCGTGGCCTTCATCTCTTCCATTGGCCAGCTAATTATTCCGGCAGGGTATCTGATTACTGGCAAGGCATAGCTGTTTATTGCACGGATCTTGTTCTTGCCATTGAGCTGGCTTCTCAGGACTTACCTGAGAAGCCATATATATATATATATATAAATTAGATAAGTGGGCCAATAGGTTCCGCTATCGGCGCATGGTGGGGTGTTTAAATGACACACAAAGGCAGTTAAATGAATTTAAAGAACAACTGGCTTTAGTGACATAAACCATAAAATTGACAAACGGTTGTACAAGACACACGATTATGAAAGTAAAATTACACACAATAAAACACAAGAAATAATAATACTTGGCCAAGTGCTAGTTCTTTGTTTTAAATCGAATAACAGAATTTTATTAAGCTGTTCTAGTTTTAATCCCTAAATCATGTTTCTGTAGACATCAGATTTGACATCAATTTGTTATCAAATAATTTGCAATAAAACAATTCTTTTATCTCAATGCAGTATTTCACTACATTGTCAACTTACTTTTCTGTAAATTCCAAAATATTTTTTCAAACACAATATTAAACATTATATTTTATCCAAAATCAGTAAAAGTTTACATTTGAATAAGTAAATGGTTCAGATAAACACTATTATTCAACAAAAATGTGATAAACAGAACAAAAACCCAAATGAAAGGCACAGAATATGCTCACCAATCGCAATGCAACACGTTTGGGACAACAGTATGGTGGCTCTCAGTCCGGACCGTGGGGCACTAGATAATGTAACAAGGCACATTTTCTATGCTTTAACCTAAATAATATGGGCTTTCATTGCGAACAAAGTAAGAATATACCATAATTTAAGCTTTACCTTCAGCTGAACGGAGAACGAGATGAACTTCGAGAAAACCAGTAGCCAATAAGAGCTAACGAGGCTAACGAGTTAGCTCTAACAGTGCTCGGCAGAAAAACTGAAGTTCGGTCTTTTTTACTCACTTCACAACTTCCAGCTTAGAAGTCGGATGATAAACAGCCATTCTAGCTGGGAAAGGGTTTGTTTCGTGTTCGTATCCAGTATTATAACCGTCTTAACTAGGGCCGTATAATAATATCGGTATCGCGATATAAGTCGATATTTTCTTTCCTAGAAAAAAATCGATATTCATCCGCAAGTATCGTAGCATCCAACTGTCACCTTGTCACTCACTGCTTGCTTCACCAGGAGAGTGATTAGGTCATCAGGCTTAGAGTGATTCCTTCAGATGTTAAGTGTCAAGATTAAAAAGGTATCAAACTATTCAGAGCAGGTACTTGGTGCATTTTATTTACTTTACAAATGCATGTAAGCTACAGTTTGTACTGTTTCAATTAAAAGAAACATGTTTTCTCACCACTTCTTTGATTCCTTTTGTCCAGCTGTCGACTTTAAGTCTGTGTCCATGTCCAACCAGAGCCAGGTATTGTGTAGTTGGTGCTTTTAATCAGTTTTCAGTTAAATTAATTCAATCCAACTCTATAACAGTCATATATCACCAAAATCACTCTGTCCCTCTAAAATCATGTGAGCCACCACCATATAGGGCCCATGTAGGGCCCATGTGGGCTCTGGCCCTACATGGGCAAACCCATGTGGGGCCATTGTGGAACCTGCGGACAAACCCATATGGGACCCATATATCAGCCCTCCTTTTCCCCACATGGGGCCCACCTAGGCATGCTGGCTGGGGAGCAAATAAAACTCTTCTACAGTATAGAACTAAAAAAGTTACACAAAAGGGTTTCGCTGTAAAGATGTTTGTAGTTTGTTTTGTTCCAACCTGAAGTGTGAAATGAACTTCAGTGGAGTCTGAAAACAACATATGTGTCTAGGTTTGTCTGGTTGGACGATGTGTGTGCCCAGCTGATTTTCTTCCTTTGGGCCAGAGTGGGATTTTACTGTAATCCATAGGGGGGCCCAGAAGAAAATCTTTGGGAACCACTGATGTATGGAAACAGCGGGTCTATGCACAAGAGTCGGCTCTCTTGTTTATTCAAGAGAAGAGTTGCTGGACCTCAGGAAGAGCCTGAATGGACAGAAGCAGAACCAGTACAGCTGAGGAGGAGGCATCGAGGCTGCAAGGCTGGAGCTAAGCTAAAGGCTAGGCTCACTGAGAACCGGAGGCGTTTTAAACCATCAGTTCCCTCTGTGATCATGGATGAGATGTCCGCGTTGAAGAACCAGCGGACTTATCGTGACTGCAGCCTGTCCATCCAGACGGAGACATGGCTAACTGACAGCATACCGGACGCTACTGTTGCTCTGCGCAGATTTACAACGGTCAGAGCTGATGGCGATCCGAAGGCATGTGGAAGGAGCAGAGGTGGCGGTTTGATCATCTACGTTAACAACCGTTGGTGTAACCATGTCCATGTCGAGGCAGAGCTGTGCTGCCCTGATCTGGAGCTGTTGGCTGTCAGCCTGTCCTTACTACCTCCTCCAGGAGTTCAGTCATGTGATCTCCATCTGTGTTTACATCCCACAGCTGCTGTCTGTCAAAACACACAAAGTGTCACAGCACAACTTCAGCTGCAACTTCCTGAAGCCTTCATAATAATATCTGTAGATTTTAACCATGTCACCCTGGATTCCTCTGTCTACCTTTCACCAGACTGTCCCACCAGGAAAAACAGGACAACTGATTTACTGTACACCAAAGTAAAAGATGAGGCTGTTGCCCTTCCCCCACTGGGCAAATCAGTGTACATACAGACCCAGAAAACCCATCTGGTCCAAAGGCAAAGTGTCTCCACTCGCTCCTGATGGCCTCCTGAAGCAGAGGAGCCCCTGAGAGACTCAACATCACAAACTGGATGTGCTGCTGGGAGCTGGTGATGGAGGGGATGACTCACGTTCTCACAGATTACCTTAATTTCTGTGTGGTGCCCCCGAACCCCACTAAGACTGTTTGACGTCAGCCAGATAACGTCAAACATCCTGACCTAAGGAGGATTACCTCGACTCCTTAGGCAACACGAGGAGTCAAGGCGGGCCTCAATCAGAAGAAGGCGGCCGTCAGGACTAAAGAGATAAAAGCAGCACAAAGGGGGCTGAATGTTGTCTGAGGAAGACAAAAGACTGTTACAGGAGGAAGGTGGAGCAGAAGCCGAGGGAAAACTGTGACGTCTGGGATGGTTCCAGAACCAGTACATGGCACAAAGCTCAGACTACCACAGAGGAAGGAAGTAAAGAAAGAGCTAATGAACTGAGTAACTTTTTCAATAGATTTAGCCATTATGCTTCACCACCACCATCACTACATCTACTCTCCTCCAGTACATCCTCCTCCTTGCCAGCAGGGGGAGTCATTCCACCATCATGGCATCTCGCCTCACCTTTATCCCATACCTGACCCAACCTCCTCCTCCAAGGCAGCCTAGTAGCACCTCCCCTTCTTTCCCCTCTACATTTTGGAGCTGATCAGGTGAGAGAAGAACTGAGGAAGCTTCGACCCCGAAAGGCAGCAGGACCCGACAGAATATCCCCTCAGATTCTCAAGATCTGTGCTACTGAGGTCAGAGAACCATTACAACGAATCTTCAACCTTATTCTGCAACCTGGAAGCGTGCCCACACCCTGGAAGACATCCTGCATCATTCCTGTCCTAAGAAGAGCAGGCCCAGGAGCTGAATGACTTCAGATCATCACATCTGATGAAGACTCTGGAGAGGCTCTTCCTCAACCACCTCAGAAAGCAGGTACAGGATCCTGATCCTGTGGTCAGCAACATCGGAGCCCCTGTGGGGACGGTGCTGCCACCTACCCTGTACACCTGAGTACAGCCCCACCTGCTGGGGTTGTTTTACCCCAGCAGGTGTTACATACTGTGGTGGAAGCATCTCTAGGACAGACCTTTCCAAGCAGAGAAGCAAACAGGAGGGCCGGCTCAGTGGTTGGCACAAGGCTGGACTCTCTGGCAGCAGAGAGGAGAACATCACAGAAACTCGAGGACATCATGGACACCAGCCACCCTCTGCACATTAGCAGCAGGAAACCAGGTTTCACTGTTTTCTTCCAAAGTGCAGGACCAACAGACTGAGGAGCTCCTTTTGTGCCTCATGCAATAAAACTCTTCAACTCCTCATTGGCTAACAGGAGTACAATAGAAACAGAGGAACTATAGAATCAGGCTAAATGTAAAATAAATACATTGTTTGACGTATCAGTGACGTGTGAGAGAAGAAAACTATTTTCCCTGAGGGAAAATCCCAAAGGGATCAGTAAGGTTTTACCTATCCAAGCACTGCTGGAGGCCAAAGGTCAGATCCTAGAATCACACCTGGTCAGAGATAATTGGAGTTTACTAAGATGCATTAATGAACAGCAAAAACTCAGAGATTAAACAGAGCATCAGATTGTTGCTATGGCAACAACACAATCTAACTATGAATATTGTTCTTTGAACTTTGACAAAGTAAACGTCCTTAAAATTTTACTTTTAATTTATCTATGCTGAAACCATTAAGTCAAATGTGATATCCTCTTAGTTTGTTTATGCCTTGGGCCGGTTCTGAATGTGATCAGCATTACATCACGTTTTTAGATCCACTAAGTGATGACTTAATTTGGATTAACAGAAGTGGGAATAACTGATACTTGTCATCAATGTAATTACCCAGAAATATGTTATGTTTACAGTCATCTTTAAATAAAAACCTGAGTGGAGCGCCTCGGCGCTTCGACCACCAGGTGGAGCAGGTTTTCTGGGGGACCTGGTCAGATGATGGTGAATTAGATCAAAGGCCTGAAAAGTTTTTGTCTCCCTCTCTGCTGAGACGATGGTTGGTTGGTTGTTTAATAACTGAATCCATTTTTTGAAAATGGTATATTCTGTTGAGTAAACATTATCAATCAATGTACATATAAACACAATATTTCACCTTTTAGAATTGTTTCTAAAAATTAACCAAAGTATGAAAAAACTAATACAAACTAAACTAAAATGAAGTCATATTTAGCTATGATAAAAACTAGCAATCCGAACTAAAATACATAAACAAAAAGTCACAATGAAATAAAAACTAAACCACGTTGAAAAACCCAGAACTATTATAACCAGATGTCCAATTGGTCTGGGTCGCATCTGTAGAAATCAGCTCTGTGTCGTTCAGACTGTCATGAAAAGCTCAGACAGAGGAAAAAAACCTGGATTTGGATCCCTTTAGACTGCAGTGTGAACGGAAGCAGCTTATTTGGACCATCTGGCTCCACCAGACCTCACAGCATCAAAGTTAATCAAAAGCCGAGTTCGTCATTTGAAAGTATATCTGTGCTATAGAGTCTTGTTTACTGTAATATCAGTGGAAAGAAATTAATATTATGTCATTTAACTGAGGCTGACCTGAGCAGACGGGGCCCTGTGGGTAAACATGGCGGAGCACAAGGGGTAGAATGACCCAATGAAGGGTTTTACTTTCCAAATCTAACTGCTTATTTATTTGCGTATTTTTGAAAGCGTTTTTGCTTCTAAGTACATAGAATCAGGTAGAGCAGTGGTCCCCAACCACTGCTCTACCCGAGCAGTGGTTGGGGACCACTGAGGTAGGACGTTTTAAAAAGACGCGGGTTGACAGCAGCTCACCGCGGCTGCGTAGTTCCGTTTCTAGGCAACCGTTCAATGTTGGTCCGTAGCTTCTTTAGCTCCCGCCACTACAATTGAGCTGACCTTAATATTTCCTGTGTTTTATTTTGGTCATTATTGTTAAACTTAGTGATGACGTGTGTGTGATAGGCGTGGCTATCGGTTCAATACGGACACATTTAATGACCAAATATGGGACGACTCGTATTTTACGGGATGGTGGCAACTCGATTCAGGGGAGCCGAGATACAGAAACGTCACTGCTGATGAAGGATTTTACACATGCAGGTATTTTATACAGGAAGGAGATTTTTGTAATTTTAGAAAAGTTTGTCATTTCCCCCAAAATGCTGCACATCACTGCTGAGCGAAACTCAAATCCCGTCACTTTAAAGATTTCCGATCATTATTTAACATCGACACAAAATGCGATGGTCTTTGACATGTAAACATGACGTCAGCGGTTTTCGAAAGGTAGCACCGGCAGACAGAAATGGCCATCTAGATGAGCTACAGTAGGAAAATCTGACGGGGTTGTCCAGATCGTCAGAACACCGACTCAGCATGTAGAGGTTCTGCTAATGAACCATCATTCAGGGGGTTAAATCAGGGAAATGACTAAAAGGATATCGGCTCCTGGGGGCTGAATTAGACATTACTGTAAATAAAGTTTAACTACAGCTGAATCTCACCTGCAGCAGAGACAAACTGCATGAAGACCACAGACAGCAGGAGCAGAGACGCAGTCAGAGAAGAATCCATCTCCTGGTTGGTTCGGTCTGTCAGTCCGAAATTTAGATTCATTCACGTTTCTAAGTGGAAAATGCCGAAACGTAAAAACACTGAAGTTTAACTTAAACACAACAGGCAGGTAGAAGACCGGTGGAACTAGAATAAATGGATGAAACACTGAGAAAGTGAAAACTCACAGCTGCTGATCCTTACAGAAGCAGAAAGGGTGGAGGTGAAGGTGGAGTTTATGATGCGTTCCAGTGGTAATGAAACTGGGAAATCCCAACTTCCCAGACGGAAAGATCAATGGAAACGTCCTACGAAGTCAGAAACTGTGAGCAACTCCGACTATCCTCAGTCCTTTTAATGCTGCGTTCAGACCGCACGCAATTTGAGCATCAGGGACTTCCAGTTTACGTGCAAAGGCTATGGGGATGCTAGTGGACAAGTCTGAGAAGGACCTGCTGCAGCAAACAAAAAGGGGCGGGGACAGACCACTGTCAGTCTCATACCTTATTTGGAAATGGGTCCATTGCACTCCGGAAGTGAAAGGGGCGCTGTTAGTTATGCGCTCAAGAGGAAAGAGACTGGAGTCAGCAGTTGTCGAGTACTCAATATATTTCTTTTCTTTTATCTTCTGTTTCATACCTTACAGTTCAGTTCAGCACAACACATTTGTCAAAAACAACAAGAGGGAGAATCTCCCCCTCATCTCAACCACTTGGTTTTTAAAGGATGGGCTCCCATCCGGACTAATTAGAGGGGTGGAGCCATTTTCAGCTAAAAACAAACATGTGCACTAAACTATACCTAAAGAGTGTCTATAAAGTTACCATTAACTTAAACACAACTAAAAACAAAACTAGAAAAACAATCTGGAATCCAGTCAAAATAGAAATGCATCTCTCCCTCTCTGAAAATGGATTTTCCCAATGAGGCTGATTGGAAACACCAGGTCCTTGTCAGCGTTGCTCATGGGCGCGCTTCCACGGCAACACAGGACCAGGTGACCTCTTAGGGAGGGGGTAAATCCCTCACACTTCCCTCCCATTCAGGAGACTCGCTGTGTCCACAGCGAGACAAAAAGTCTGCAACTGTATTCTCTTTTCCTGGAATGTAACCTATCTTGAACCGGTAAGGTTGAAGAGACAGGAACCATCGTGTGATGCGACTGTTTGTGTCTTTCATGGCCTCCAACCATTTCAATGCACGATGGTCAGTCTCAAGGGTGAATTCTCGCCCCAGCAGATAATATCTGAGAGAGTCTATCGTCCATTTGATAGCCAGACACTCCAGTTCCACCGCCGAATATCTGGTCTCTCGCAGAAACAACTTCCTACTAATGTAGGCGACTGGTTTCTTCTCCGCTCCTTCTCCCTGCAAAAGAACCCCACCAATTCCCCTGGCAGATGCATCAGTATGTATTGTGAAGGGTAAAGAGAAGTTTGGGCTCTGAAGTACAGGTTCTTGACACAGTGCCTGCTTCAAATCCTGGAAGGCCCTCTCCTGTGCTTCTCCCCACACCATTCTTGTCTTTGATATCCCAGTGAGGTCTGAAAGAGGGGCTGCTCTAGCAGAAAAGTTCCTGATAAATCGACGATACCAACCTACCAGGCCCAAAAAGGACCTGAGTTGTCTTCTGGTTGTTGGTCTCTCCGTCGCTTTGATTGCCTCCATCTTGTCTTTCACTGGCTTTATGACTCCTCCACCCAGGATGTGACCTAAATATTGGAGTTCCTTCTTGGCCAATGCACATTTCTTGGGATGAATAGTCAGGCCAGCTTGCTTGATGGTCTGTAGCACCTGACCCAGATGAATTAGGTGTTCTTGCCACGAGTTGCTATAAATGACAATATCGTCAAGGTAAGCTGCAGTAAATGATTCCATACCTGACAGTACCTTATTCATCAGTCTTTGAAAAGTGGCGGGTGCGCCATGAAGTCCAAAAGGCATCTTTGTAAACTGCCATAATCCCTGCGGGGTCCTAAAGGCAGTGAGAGGCTTAGCAGCATCCGTTAGAGGGACCTGCCAATATTCCTTGCACAGGTCTAAAGTACTTATATATTTAGCCTGGCCAACCCATTCAATGAGGTCATCCAACCTGGGTAATGGATAAGCATCAAAGTCTGATTGAGCATTTTCCTTTCTAAAGTCAATGCAAAAACGGATACTCCCATCTTTCTTGATC
>NW_006800649.1:28160-33158 GCF_000485575.1 Poecilia formosa | reverse complement strand
TGGAGTAAAGCATAGGCTATCTGTTTAGCTGTTATGTCCCTAAGGGGGAAAGCCTCTGGATAGCGAGTGCTATAATCGCACACCACCAGAATGAACCGATTTCCTGCTTGAGTCCGTTCCAGTGGTCCCACAATGTCCATACCTATTCTGCTGAAAGGAACATCAATAATGGGTAATGACTGTAGTGGGTACTTTGGAACATTCTTTCCCCCTGACAGCTGACACGCCGTACATGATTGGCAGTACTCTTTTACATGATTATAAAGACCTGGCCAATAAAACCTGGCATAAATCCTGTCATAGGTCTTTTTAAAACCCAAATGTCCTGCCCAGGGTACCCCATGACCCAAATTTAGCACCTGTTCCCTTAGACTTTGTGGAACCACCAGTTTTTCACATCCTGTTTTCCCTCCATGAAGATAAAGCAACCCGTCTCTAAGGATATAATACCCCCCCACAGACTGTTTATCAATTCCTCCCACAGTAATAGGGGTTGCTTGATCAAAAAGACCCTTCAGCGATTCATCAGACTGTTGTAATCTCTTGAAGTCAACTTGTGAGCCCACAATGTCCCCATCAAGATCTGGTAATCCCAAAGATGTTTGTCTAACTGTGCCTGCCATTTTCCGAAGCCGCCTTTGTTGTTTGCTTTTCCTCACTTTAACCACCCCCTCAGCAGGAATATCAAAATTAAAGAAGGGCAGTTCTTGCAGGGAATTCAGTTTAACAGTAGTCTCAGGGTTTATTTGCTGGCCTGACTTCACAGTCTCTGGTAGAGGTTCTGAATCATCTCCCCCAGCTAATTGTTTAGCTTGTGCTTGTGATCGGGTTACAACATACACTGGCTTACAGGTCTGGATCAGTTCTGGCAAGACTGGAATATCCTGACCCAAGATAACTTTGTGGGGAAGACCTTCCACTACACCTACACTTAAGAGATAAGTTTGGTTTGCCACTTCTAGATAGATTGCAGCAGTGGGGTAAGTTTTATGATCACCATGCACACAGGAAATATCAAGGCCTGGACCCTGTAGATAGCATTGATCTTTCAAAATAGAAGGGTGGACTAAGGTCTGTGCACTTCCTGTATCTAAAAGAGCAATGGCTGGCTTTCCATTTACTCTAACCCCCATAACTTGTTTTTTTTTTTCCTGAAATTGGTCTTCTGCAGACAGTGACCTTGGTGCAATGCAAAAATATGCTGATTTGGCTTTTCTCAATGGACATTCTGGTTTTATATGACCCTCTTGACCACAGAAATAGCAGACAACAGGTTTTACTTCTGATTTAGGCTTAGATGAGAACATTTTCCCCCTTTGCTTCTCTACCCCTGCCATTTGACCTGGACCACCACCCAAACCAAACCCCACAGACTTACCCTGCATATAGCTGGACTTCTGTTGAGGGCTGTATCGGAAGGTTTTTGGTCCCCGTCGGGCAGCCAGGAAGTTTTCAACAAGTTCTGCTGCTTCTTGTGCCGATGCTGGGCTCCTCTCTTTGACCCATACTCTGAGCTCCGGTGACAGAGAACTGTAGAACTGCTCCAGGATGAGGATCTCCCCAATCTCATCCTTCCTCCTCTTCTGCGGCTGTATCCACTTCAGGTAAAGATCCTTCAGACGGTTGTAGAACTCTCGGGGGGTTTCATTCACACGAACATCTGGCTCTCTAAAGCGTTGTCGGTACACTTCTTCATTAATTTCATACTTTGTCAAGATGGCTGCTTTTACTTCACCATAGTCACAGGACTCCTCTGCAGCCATGGCCACATACGCTGCTTGGGCTCTGCCGGTGAGATGAGGTACCAGTCTTACTGCCCAGTCCCTCTCAGGCCACTGGTAGGCCATTGCTAATCTTTCAAAGGTTGTCAGGTACTGTTCAATGTCCTCACCCTCCTCAAACTTTGGAATGTCAGATTGAATCCAGGCTCTTTGTTTTGGCTCACCTCTAGATTTATGCCGAGAAGCCGGTTCTAAACCATCTTCCGAAGAGGAGCCTGAATGAGAGCAAGCTTCCGTTTGCTGCTTCTTCTCCAAGTCATCTCTCAGATTTTTAACTTCAGCCTGTAACTGATGCCATCTCCTTTCTTGCTTACACTCTTCTTTGTCCCATCTGTCAACAAAGTCACTCTGGAACTGAAGACATTTTTCCAGCATGGCAGCAACATTTTTCATATCCACAGGTGCTGCTTCATCACTGAACTGCCCAGTCTGCTGACCTGTAGCTCCATCCTGCTCCGCTTCCTCCACTGGATCCGCTTCTGCAGCCTTGAGGCCTCTTGTCTGCGGCTTTGGACCCATAATCAACACTTATCTGGACCTCAGCGTCGCATCCCACTTCTGACACCAGGTGTTAGTTATGCACTCAAGAGGAAAGAGACTGGAGTCAGCAGTTGTCGAGTACTCAATATATTTCTTTTCTTTTATCTTCTGTTTCATACCTTTCAGTTCAGCACAACATATTTGTCAAAACAACAAGAAGGAGAATCTCCCTCTCATCTCAACCACCTGGTTTTTAAAGGATGGGCTCCCATCCGGACTAATTAGAGGGGTGGAGCCATTTTCAGCTAAAACAAAACATGTGCACTAAACTATACCTAGAAAGTGTCTATAAAGTTACCATTAACTCAAACACAACTAAAAACAAAACTAGAAACAAACAATCTGGAATCCAGTCAAAATAGAAATGTATCTCTCCCTCTCTGAAAATGGATTTTCCCAATGAGGCTGATTGGAAACACCAGGTCCTTGTCAGCGTTGCTCATGGGCGCGTTTCCACGGCAACACAGGACCAGGTGACCTCTTAGGGAGGGGGTAAATCCCTCACAGGCGCTATTTCCTATACTTCCGTTTTTATTTTCTCTAGAAACCTGTGATATATTTTCACCTTCAAGAAGGAGTTTCACTCTCAGAATATATTTGAACTTCTCTCTTTTAATTACTAGAGCGCAGCTCAGTTTTTAGCAACGGGATGGTGGTGACGTATTTCCGTTTTAATTTATGCCACATTGATCGTTTCCACGTCCCTTTTGCTCCTTTTGTTTTCAGCCAAAGCTGCAAGATCTGTACCATGAAAAAGACGCAAAACTTAAAATATCTGTGAGCTGCTGGTACAACAACTGAGTTTTGTGGTGTGCCGTTGTGTCCAGTAATTAGTCGGTACCATCCGGTGCTTAGTTTTTTCATTTTCCAGCTGATATCAAGGCGACAGCGGACTGTAGCCAAAACTTAGCCACTACAGCTAACACACGGTTTGTAGCTGTTTGCTATTTCAAAGCTTGAGGATATTGAAGATCCAGCGTCAGAAATGGGAAGATGGAGGATATAAAGGGAGTTGTACGTGGTTCGTTCAGTGGAATAATTTGTTGGAGGAAAATAATGCAGGAGGAAATCCACTGCAACGGGAACAGGCTGAGAACAGAGGCAGCGATTTAGGGCTATGGTTTGATGAAAAGTTAAAATGGAATATAAATATTCAGAAAATCTTAAATATTTTGAGATGTTTGGCTGGCAGTGACTGTGGAGCAGATAGACAATCATTAAAACAGATTTATACAGGAATGATAAGATCCAACATGGACTTTGGTTGTCTAGTTTACGGTTCAGCAGCTAAAACACATCTGGCTAAATTAGACATTATCCAACATCAGACACTAAGATTATGAACTGGAGCATTTAAAACCACACCAACAGCAGCCTTAGAAACAGAAATGGGAGAAATGCTGTTAGATTTAAGAAGAACAAAATTAGAAATTATAACACCCGATAACGCAGCAAGTTTGTACCATAGCTAAATTATTTTAAGTAAGTTGGATTAAAAAAATCTGCGAGACTGTTGTTTTTTTCGGTTATGTTTATGGACCCCAAAGATGGCGCTGATACCCGTCCGTCTACATCAGTGACGTCACGCTCCAAAGCTCTATGGACCATGTCGTATATGTCGGCATGTCTCGTTTGGTAATGTCGCTTCACACTGAACTCTTTAAAAACAGACACCGTCTCTTTACAAATGAGGCAGACACAGCTGAAGAAATAGTCTAATTTCCACCCATCCTTGAACCGTCGGCCCTCGCAGTCAACTTTCCTTTTTTTGTTGATCGTCGCCATTTTAGAAAATTGAGGGTAAAGAGTCACACAGGCTGCTGCCCTCTAGTGTTTAAATGAGGAACAGCATTTAGTGTGTAGCATTTAGTGTGTAAGCTCTGCCCTATGCAGGTAACATTACTGCTGTCCAATGGTTATTACAAACATTATTGATTTTATGACAGAGGCTGCGGGCCGGATGAACTGTGACCACGGGCCGCATTTGGCCCCCGGGCCAGACTTTGGACTTGTCTAGGCAGAGAAAATAAGTTTAATGTAGTCCAAACCATAAACCATAAAAGAATGATTTACATGACAAAAGGAAGGACTTAAAAGAATAATATATCCACTTTAACTGGGCCAGTATCCTGGTCAGCAGTACCATAATTTGTAAATGTGACCCTTTAGAGCAGGGGAGCCCAAAGTGGGCCCTGGAGGCCCGGCATCCTGCATGTTCTAGTTCTCTCCCTGCTGGCAGTAACAACTTCCTCAGCAGGTCAATGTTCCTCTTAGGCCTCTAATGAGCATCATTTGATGCAGGTGTGCTAAACCAGGGAGACTAAAACATGGAGGATGCTGGGCCTGTGACAGACTAGCGACCTGTCCAGGTGACCCAGGTTACCCAGGTGACCCAGGTTACCCAGGTGACCCAGGTTACCCAGGTGACCCCGCCTCTCACCTGGAACGTTAGCTGGAGAGGCACCAGCAACCCTTCCGACCCCACTGAGGGACAATGGTGTAAAGAAAATGGATGGATGGATGGATGGATGGATGGATGGATGGATGGATGGATGGATGGATGGATGGATGCTGGGCCTCCAGGACCCACCTTGGACTCCCCTGCTTTAGAGTATCATGACTTTATTCCAACATTCAGTGCATACAGGGATTTTTCCTGTGTTTGTAATAAATGATA
>NW_006800649.1:15625-18719 GCF_000485575.1 Poecilia formosa | reverse complement strand
TAAGTTTTTAGATTATATTTTACTTTGCAGCTTGAAATGTGATGAAAAGCAAAGAAAATGGAGGAAATGATTTAAAACAGGTAATTAATGCAACTTGATCCTGGAAAAACAAAATTTAATTCAAACACAAAAAAGATGTGCAGCTGCTGTCAAGACAACTGCATCTGGTTTATTTTTATGGTTTTTGTTGTTATTTGTTATTATTTCTAACTACTATTTGGCAGTAGTTAGATTTTATTTAATATAAAACAGTAGGTTTAACTGTGAGGTAATTTTATTGAATTTATGTTAAGTGTATATTGAAATGTGGAGGGGGAACCTTTGTTTTGTTCCGGACCATGTGTTGCCCAGGGAAGCATTGACTGGCGCACTTAGAGCCACATGGGCATTCAAGCTGAAGAAGCTGTAAGAAATTAAGATTCAATGCGGCTAATGAGGTAAAGTTTTGTTCATTTGTATCTTTTATTTATGTAAATACGCCATTTATTGTGAACTGATTTAGGTTTTTGTTGCCTTTTGTAGTTCTGACAAAATTTTTGGGGACTTTTACAGACGTGTCCACAATAAAAGGCTGTTGAAAACCAAGAACTGCGTTAAGCTTTGATTTAACTCGAGAGGAGAAACAAGATGGGAGTTTTCTGAACTATTTATTGTCAGCACATTTTGGCATTTTAGCAGACATGATTATCAAAACAGCAAAAATAAATAAATAAATTCCCCTGAAAATGAAGTTAAAAACTGTCATTTAAAAGGAAAAGGCAGGAAAAAGGAGGGCTGGATGCTAAACTGGTTTTATTGAGTTTGTATTTAGTTGGACTTTGAATTCAGGTCCCTGGAGGGATGATTGACATAAAACAAACCTTTTGAAAATATTTTCTGTTCTTCATTTTTAAGAAAAGGGGGACAAAAATCTACTAAAATCTGGAGTTTTATTTGGTCTAAAAATCTCAAAAAGAAAACCAGCCCCAGAAAAAACCATCAAATTAATATAAACACTGAATATTCATGAATTCCAGCAAATAGAAATAATTTTGTTTAAATATTAACATTAAATACCAATCAGTTCATCTATTATTAGAGATCAGCTGATTGGAAATGAGGATGGATCAATAATTTAAATGATTATCAAGGTTTATTCTGCAGATTCAGGAAACATCCAGTAAATTGAGTCAGATTAAAAATAATAAAAGTTTCTTCATCCTGAATGTTCAGAGAAACAGAAACATCCAGATTAACTCAGAAATGATGATAAATCTGATTTTCATTCAGCCTTAAAGCACCAAGCAAATTGTAATACACATAAAAATATTTACAAGAAATTAAATACAAGACATTATAGATATACAAGCATCATATATGATCACTGTATTTGGTAACAAAACTCAGTCTGAACCTCAGCTAATGTCTCACTACATACTGAATATTTATATTAGTGACCAAATTATTTCATGACCTTTTGGTAATAAGTCAGATCAGAGGTTTAAAATTCAAAGTTATCTATTTTAAAAGACATTAATATGGAAGCAACATGTAACAAATGAATAAAATGAGGCATAAAATATATTTCAGTCAGAAGTGAACATATTTAGTCAGCAGAAATCTAATTATGTTCAAATTCAGCATTTTATGCAAAGTAACAGTTTTAATAGGACTTCATGTTTATATTCAGAACATGTTTAAAATGAAAATGTGAGATAAAGAAGCTTCTATTTGTATTGACATCACATTAATAAAGCAGGATTCATAATAATAAAGAATTATTCATATAATACTAACATGGAGGATTATTATTTTTTTGTTCCGTCTCAATAATGAACTGATCAGTTCATGCAGCATAACTGATGCTGTAAATCTTTCTTAGGGGCCCATCGTACTTTCTGCTATGAGGTTTCATGAGGTTTTAACATGTAACCTCATGAAAGCCTCATATTAAGGCTCATATCCATGCAGTGTTATATATCCATGCATCACATTGTGAATATCTGGAGTTTTATATATTTTTCTTTAGTTAAGGCACCATAAACCTATGATGTAAACAGAAACTTTCCGTAAGAAGGAAATAAATAAAAATACATCCAAACTATTAGCAGTATTTCTGAGTTGTTATTACAGTGTAATAAATCATCTGTTAGTTTAATTGAGTCTCTTTTGTTTTGGTCTGAATGTTTTAAAGGCCGTTTTCATGTCCAGCTCCATCTCAGCCTTACAGACATAAACATGCAGTGAATAAATCAATTTATTGCAACAAAGAGTTAAGAATAAACACTGAGGCTCTTTAAATGTGTTTATATTTAAATTTTTTAATTAACTTCTGTGACTGTAATCGACCAACAGATATTGCAGTAAACATATTTTCCCATGTTCCCTAGAGGCTCCGTAATGTAGCGATAGAGACAGTTTAGGGCAGGGGTCCCCAAACTACGCGGATCCGGCCCCCTGAACAATACCAGAGAGCATTCAGATTTTTATTTTTTTTTTCCATTTATTGTATTTTCCGGTTTATATGTGGATTTTTCTTCAACCACCAGGGGGCTCTTTAGCAGGAAGTGTGTCCTGTAAACTGTGGGGCGCATTGCTGCCATCTGTTGGACTTTTAGGGAACTGCTCGACTTTTATGTTATTTAATTAGTACAGATTTTTGCTAACGGTAGAGCAGATTAACACGTGTCTGTTATGAACACCGCATTCCAGGTCTAGTTCTTCGAAGCAATGCCTGTGGGTAGCAGCTTATACTTCAAAACGAGCCTTTATGCTAACATATGAAAAGTTATAGTTACTTTCCCTCAATGGATTATATACTAGTCAGTCCCAGTGACCGTTTCACTCATGGTTTTTGCCCATGTGCTTTCTGGGTAAAAATCAATCGAGGTTTGAATAGAAAAGATGATGGTTCTGGTCAGACTGGACTCTCCTCCTCCCTGATGGATCCAAACCAGTTCCAGTTCCAGTTCCAGTCATGAACTGGTTCCTCAGGCAGCAGAAATGATTCAGTTTCTTCAGATCTTCATTCTGTCATCAATAATCAATAGTGATCAATCAGAGGCTGCAGACTGGACCAGAGGACCAGGAAGTGTCTCTGTTGGTCCATCAGAAC
>NW_006800649.1:11494-15050 GCF_000485575.1 Poecilia formosa | reverse complement strand
CTCTGAGGACATGTCCTCTGACTGGATGAAGGTCCAACATGTTGGACTGGTTCCATCTGAAATGTGTCCCATGTCTCCACTGAACAGAGACACTGTTGTCTCTGCTGTGTCCAACCAGTAGCAGGTGGACAGAATGTCCTCAGTGAGGACAGCAGGAAGCTGCAGACTGTCCCCAGCAGCTGTTGGACTCTGTGTCCCCGTCTGTTCTGAACAGATGGGGACACTGCTCTGCTCTGCTTTCTCATCTTCATCACTCATTACATCACATTGACCTTTGACCTTCTAATCAACCAATCATCACTATTGATCAGAACCAGTCAGCTGATTGGAAAAATACATTTAAACCACTGACCTTTGACCTGGAGCTGAATGTCTTTCTCCATCAGGACGTTTCTGTCTCCGCTGTAGACTCTGCAGATGTAGGTGTTACTGTCTCTCTCTCTGGGTCGTCTCAGAGTCAGACTGAGGTCTTTATTCTCCAGCAGGTTTTCATCCATCTTGGTTCTGGTTCTGTAGAACTGGTCCTGTTCTCCAGGCTGATCAGAACCGTTCTGATACACATGAACCTTCCTGTCTCTGCTGTCCCTCCACTCCACTCTAACATCTCCAGGCAGACTCTCTGGGGTTCTGCAGGGCAGCAGGACAGACTCCTCCCCTGATTCCACCTCCACTTGATCTTGGGCTGAGAGACAACAGAGGACATGATGAGTTGGACAGACAGCAGCAGCTCTGAGGACATGTCCTCTGACTGGATGAAGGTCCAACATGTTGGACTGGTTCCATCTGAAATGTGTCCCATGTCTCCACTGAACAGAGACACTGCACGGCAAATTTGAAAGTGTTCCATCAACTCCTACAGAGTTAAATTCAACACTTTCAAAGTGTCTATATAGGTCTACTCTGGACAGTGTAGAAGTTACACTTTTGAAAGTGTTATTTGTGATATAGTTGAATCAACACTCACAGTAGCTGAAATCAAATACACTTCAGTGTTAATCTACCCAAAAACTAGTGCATATTGTTAAAAGTTAACACTATGAATGTGTTAACCCAACACAGAACGGTGTAAAATACATATTAACATAGAAATCTGAGTTTTAAAAGTCTACTGGCAAGGTATGATGTGGCGGTGCAGGGGTTAAGCACAGCCCACATATGGAGGCTGTAGTTTTCAATGCGGCTGTCGTGGGTTCGCTTCCCGGTCTTCCCCTTCTCTCATTACCCACTTTTATCAATTTACTACCAAATAAAAGCCACTAGAGCAAATAAAACCTTTTCCCCCCCCAGAAACTACTGGCCATCAATGATCTCCAAATTCATTTTAAGACAGTAGATTCTACAAAAACACCACCACCAGTTGCAGAATATAATCTACTTTTATTTCAAAACATCAAACAGCACTGACAGCAATATACAACAAAGATCATACATTCATGATACTTTGCACTGAAGGTGAAGCTTTGAAAGTTCACTGGAAGCGGCCATGGATGGTCTTGTGATCACTGATGGTGAAGTGTCTTTGGTGCTGCTCTTGTTTTCACCAACATGAAGGAGGAAGATTCCAGCCTGGAAGGAAAAACAATAAATATAGCAGAAAAATTAGGATAATAAATAAATATTTTAAGAAGTAGTGTGAGCAAAACTAATCAGACTCACCTGTGTGTGTCACCGTCATAGTCATTCAAATTACTCTGCCCACCTGGTTTTCAAGACAAAGCATTAAAAAGTCAGAAATAATTACTAAAGAAATTAGTCAGCTTATAGAAACATTTTTGGACAGCATTAAAAGTCGTGCCAACCTGTCTGAAGAAATGTGTTGAAGTCATAACAGGCTTCAGTCACCAATATGACAGACTGACAAAGAAAAAACATTTTGGCAGTTTTTAGATGTGCCACAGGTACAAAACACCAGAGTCAAATGGCTCAATTGCCTCTTCACTGTAGATATGTTCTCCAGAGTCCTGCTAATCACTTAATTATTGTATTCAGGTGGTGCAGCAGCGGCACATCTAAATGTTGCAGGACAGTGGTCCTCCAGGACAGACTACAGGCTTAGATCAAGCCAACGGTCCACCACAGCCACTCTCCCATTTTGTAGTCTACAGCCAAAAACTTAAAGAAAACGACCTCCACAGCTAAATAATGTTAACTCAAATGGCCTCCAGATTTTCCTGACAGTTTCAAAGTTAGGTTAAGATAATAAACAGTTGTATATACCGTGATATCCAAACAAATAAACATACATTAAGCAAACTATGTATATGAATCAATACTCATGTAAACGGAAAAATAATGCCTCCATAAAAAATAGTCAAATGTGATAATTTTAACATGAAACTTACCTTGTTACAATAAACTCCAGACAAGACGCCATACTGCTGCCTCCGCTCCTCAGGCAAACATGTGACGCAGTAGCNCTCTGAGGACATGTCCTCTGACTGGATGAAGGTCCAACATGTTGGACTGGTTCCATCTGAAATGTGTCCCATGTCTCCACTGAACAGAGACACTGCACGGCAAATTTGAAAGTGTTCCATCAACTCCTACAGAGTTAAATTCAACACTTTCAAAGTGTCTATATTGGTCTACTCTGGACAGTGTAGAAGTTACACTTTTGAAAGTGTTATTTGTGATATAGTTGAATCAACACTCACAGTAGCTGAAATCAAATACACTTCAGTGTTAATCTACCCAAAAACTAGTGTATATTGTTAAAAGTTAACACTATGAATGTGTTAACCCAACACAGAACGGTGTAAAATACATATTAACATAGAAATCTGAGTTTTAAAATTCTACTGGCAGGGTATGCTGTGGCGGCGCAGGGGTTAAGCACAGCCCACATATGGAGGCTGTAGTTTTCAATGCGGCTGTTGATTGCATTAGATTCTACAAAAACACCACCACCATTTGCAGAATATAATCTACTTTTATTTCAAAACATCAAACAGCACTGACAGCAATATGCAACAAAGGTCATACATTCATGGCAATTTGCACTGAAGGTGAAGCTTTGAAAGTTCACTGGAAGCGGCCATGGATGGTCTTGTGATCACTGATGGTGAAGTGTCTTTGGTGCTGCTCTTGTTTTCACCAACATGAAGGAGAAAGACTTCCAGCCTGGAAGGAAAAACAAGAAATATAGCAGAAAAATTAGGATAATAAATAAATATTTTAAGAAGTAGTGTGAACAAAGCTAATCAGACTCACCTGTGTGTGTCACCGTCATAGTCATTCAAATTACTCTGCCCACCTGGTTTTCAAGACAAAGCATTAAAAAGTCAGAAATAATTACTAAAGAAATTAGTCAGCTTATAGAAACATTTTTGGACAGCATTAAAAGTCGTGCCAACCTGTCTGAAGAAATGTGTTGAAGTCATAACAGGCTTCAGTCACCAATATGACAGACTGACAAAGAAAAAACATTTTGGCAGTTTTTAGATGTGCCACAGGTACAAAACACCAGAGTCAAATGGCTCAATTGCCTCTTCACTGTAGATATGTTCTCCAGAGTCCTGCTAATCACTTAATTATTGTATTCAGGTGTGGTGCAGCA
>NW_006800649.1:9385-10934 GCF_000485575.1 Poecilia formosa | reverse complement strand
TAATGACCGGGGGGCGGGGCTAATGGCTGGGCCCAAATAATAAAGCTCATGATGATTTAACTTATAGACATGCCCGCAACAGCGGAGCTAACAAGTTTCATCACCACAGAGAGCGACTATGTCATTTTGAAGTCCATCTGACATGAAGTACAACAAACCAAGGGAAGAACAGAAACAAGAGGCTACTGGTCACTAATGATGAAACAACACAAATTCAAAACATGTTAACGTTCCGTAGCTCTAGCCCAGGGGTGGGCAATCCTGGTCCTGGAGGGCCGGTGTCCTGCAACTCTTAGATGTCTCCCTGGTCTAACACACTTGAATCCAATAGCTGAATCTCCTCCTCAGTGCGGTCAGGTTCTCCTGAGTCCTGCTAATGACCTCATTATTTGACTCAGGTGTGTTGAAGTAGAGATGCATCTAAAAGTTGCAGGAGACCCTCCAGGCCTGGAGTTGCCCACCCCTGGTATAGCTAGTTTGCCATTTGTTGCCAAGTGACAGATGATGACGTTGGTGACAAGCTTTACCCAGAATGCACCTGGATAAAATAAGGGCGATTAATTTGTAGTTTTGTGTGTCATAAAGTTAAATATAAGAGTGAAAATAAAGCCAGTCATGTGACACAACATTTTATTCAATATTTTACACCCACTATGTCACTAAAATCAGTCAGTCTGGTAAAGTTTTTAGCAACCGTGAGTCAACAATGGGGCACCCTATTATATAAGCTATCTAAATCAACACCAGACTGAGAGTTGAGTTAGAAATCAACACTGGACTGGACTAAATCTTTGGAACTTTTAGGGAATCTAACTCACACACACACTCATGTTGTTGAATTAACAAAGCATTTTAAACTTTCCGCACTTGTGCTGGAAATCTGACACTTTGCTGTGTGTTGTCTCTGCTGTGTCCAACCAGCAGCAGGTGGACAGAATGTCCTCAGTGAGGACAGCTGGAAGCTGCAGACTGTCCCCAACAGCTGTTGGACTCTGATCCCTGTCTGTCCTGAACCTCTTCCTCCTGCTCTGCTTCCTCATCTCCATCACTCATTACATCACATTGACGTTTGACCTTCTGATCAGCCAATCATCACTATTAATCAGAACCAATCAACTGATTGAAAAAATAAATTTAAACCACTGACCTTTGACCCAGAGATTAACTTGTTTCACCATCAGGATGACTCTGTCTCTGGAGACTCTGCAGGTGAAGATCCCTCTGTCTTCATATGTGGGACATGTCAGAGTCAGACTGAGGTCTTTAGTCTTCAGCAGGTTTTCATCCATCTTGGTTCTGGTTCTGTAGTACTGGTGCTGTTCTCCAGGCTGATTAGAACCGTTCTGATACACATGGACCGTCCTGTCATATTTGTCCACCCACTCCACTTTAGTGTCTCCATCCAGACTCTCTGTGGTTCTGCAGGGCAGCAGGACAGACTTCACCCCTGATTCCACCTTTACCTGTTCTGGGACTGAGAGACAACAGAGGACAAGATGAGTTGGACAGACAGCAGCAGCTCTGAGGACATGTCCTCTGACTGGATGAA
>NW_006800649.1:0-8921 GCF_000485575.1 Poecilia formosa | reverse complement strand
CAGTCCACATGGACATGAAGCTCTGAGTTCTGGACGGGTTGATGGAGCCAAGAGAACCTGGAGGTTCAGGACCTCTGAGGCCCGGTTCTGATGGGTTCTGGAAGGATTCAGGGTTCTGATGGAGGTCAGAGGTTGAATGGTTCAGAATCAGAACCAGCTACATGTCAATATTAACTCGTCAATGAGACACAACCAGAACCAGAACCGATCCAGTTCAAACAGAGAAAAAAGATGGAACTGGTTCTGATCCAAACAGTTCCTCTGGTTGACCTCTAAACATACATTTAAACCACTGACCTTTGACCTTTAGCCAGACTTGTTTCTCCATCAGGACGTCTCCCTTCCTGTTGTAGACGCTGCAGCTGTAGAGGTTCTCGTCTCCATCAGTGGGTCGTCTCAGAATCAGACTGAGGAGTCCAGTCTTCAGCAGGTTTTCATCCATCCTGGTTCTGGTTCTGTAGAACTCGTCCTGTTCTCCAGGCTGATCAGAACCGTTCTGATACACATGGACCTTCCTGTTGTCTCTAACATTCCTCCACTCCACTTTAGCCACAGACAGTCTGTATTTACAGAACCACAGGCGATGTGGGACCTTAAAGGGCAGCAGGACAGACTCCTCCCATGGTTCCACCTCCACCTTTTCTGGGACTGAGAGACAACAGAGGACAAGATGAGTTGGACAGACAGCAGCAGCTCTGATGTTCTCATGACTGTTTCCTCCCTGTCTCTCTGTCTCCTGGAGGACAGAGACATGTGTCCATGTCCCCTGATCTGGTGAAGAAGTGGAACCAGCTGCTGCCTGGCAGCAACCCACCAAGCTCTGCTCCATCCTCACCGACTCTTTAGGTTCTGTTTGTCCTCAAGCTGACAGAGAGACAGGAAGCTGCTGACCCACAATGCACCAGGAGCTGCTATGGAGGAGAGCAGACCCTGACCAAAGGCATTATGGGTAATGCAGCTCTAGAGACTTGCCTGGTTTCCAACGGAGCCAGAAATAAAATGAAACTCCTGCAGCAGCAGCCAGAACCAGTGGAACCAGTAGAACCAGTAGAACTATGGCCCAGAATGGAAATTGTTCTGTGGAGACAAATGAAGATGGAGGAGTTTTAATAACAGAATATTTTAATAATCAGATGATTTTTTCCATTAAATCTGATTTAACAGAGAGGAAACTGGTTGATTCAGAGTTTGACTCGAAGAGATCTGATTGGTGGAGCTGGTTGCCCTGGTAACCAGAACATGATCTGGATCAGTCCAACCTGATTCTGATTGGTTGATATTGATAGAAAGTCAGAATGACAAGCTGATAGAACCAGAACCGGTTCTGGATCAAGTTGATCCAGAACTGGTTCTGGATATTCTTTTTGTTTAAATTATGGTTAATTTAACCTGACTGAAATGTTTAGTTTAATTATTAGAAATTTAATAATTGCATTTGAATTTAATATTCCTTTGAGTGTTTGCACATAATTGTTTTTTTGATAGAACATTAATGGGTTTTCTGGCCTTTTCGGTCGGGTTTTTCCCCCCTGATGGATCAGATCCTCTTTTGGATTTAACGATGGTGAGCTAGGAAACAGGACAAGAACTTTATGATCATGGAATTGATTTATTTTGAGTTAATTTGTCTCTCATTGTGCATTTGTAACTGTCTGTTTTATTCAAATCACTAATATATTCACCAAAACTAAAACCATTGAGCGTCCATATGACCTTAAAACTGATCGCTCTCTACACAGAGATCCTGCTGTAGTCTGAGTGAGGTGGCATCATGTCAGTTATGAAGGAAATCATGTCCTTCTTTTCTTCTCCCTCTTCCATAAATGTGTAGATTGTTTCGTCTCGCTCTGATTCCAGTTCCTCACATTTAGCAGAGCGATTAGCTTCTCTCTGTAGCATCAGTCGTAGCTCATGGAGCAGCTGGTCCTCCGTGTCGCTCGCTCTGGTTGGTGTTGGTTATTTCCTGCTCTTGTTTTGTCGTTCGCTCAAGAACGTCTGTCAGTGACGACTCAACCCTTAAAGTATCTTTATTATTAGCATCTGCATGATCCTTTCTCAGTTGCATTATCTCTGTAGCATCGTCTCCACTGTGTCTTTAGCTTCACTCATGTCTGAGGCTTCAGGATGTTGTCAGGCTTCTTTATTAGTTTATTTACTTTTCTTATCAGATTATTTTCTGACAGACATCTTTAGTTGTAGTAATTTGTTGTGGAATAAGTGGAGCTTTTCTTTCAGAGCTGCTTCATCATTAACCATCTTTTATAATCTGTTGTTCACAAGATACAAATAAACCTGATTTTCATCCAACAGCTTGATGGTTAATTTTTACACAACATAACTTGGACATAGTTGGATATTGAAAGGTAAAAGATTCAATCAAATTCAATTGGCATGAATCAAAGTTGAAAGGTTAGGATTAATCAAATATGTGACCTTTAACCTCTAGTTTGACCAGGTAGGAGATGACTGAAGATCATCATCATCTGATCTGGATCAGAACCAGGAAGCTGCTGGTTCTGATCCAGAGACAAACTCTCACCTGGAGGAGGAGGAGGAGAAACCTGGAGGCTGATGGTGCTGATCAGTTCCCCCACATGTTTTTCTGTATCAATTCGACATTCATACGTCCCGCTGTCATTAGTCGTTGTGTNCTGATACGTCATTGTGCTGCTAAACACATAACGCTGAGTGGAGTGGAGTACCGCTCCAAGATGGCCGCCCTAAATCTCTTCAGCGACAATAGGCGAGAGCGGTCCATGAGGGTCTATCCTTATATTATGTCTATGTGGAGGAGAGAAGACACTGACCAAAGGCATTATGGGTAATGCAGCTCTGGAGACTCACCTCGTTTCCAACGGAGCCAGAAATAAACAGAAACTCCTGCAGCAGCAGCAGCCAGAACCAGTGGAACCAGTAGAACCAGTAGAACTTTGGCCCAGAATGGAAATTGTTCTGTGGAGACAAATGAAGACGAATGAGTTATAACAGAATATTTTAATAATCAGATGATTTTTTCCATTAAATCTGATTTAACAGACAGGAAACCTGGTTAATTCAAAGTTTGACTAGAAGAGATCTGATTGGTGGAGGTGGTTGCCCTGGTAACCAGAACATGATCTGGATCAGTCCAACCTGATTCTGATTGGTTGATATTGACAGAAAGTCAGAATGACAAGCTGATAGAACCAGAACCGGTTCTGGATATTCTTTTTGTTTAAATTATGGTTAATTTAACCTGACTGAAATGTTTAGTTTAATTATTAGAAATTTAATAATTGCATTTGAATTTAATATTCCTTTGAGTGTTTGCACATAATTGTTTTTTGATAAAACACTAAATGGGTTTTCTGGCCTTTTCGGTCGGGTTTTTCTCCCCTGATGGATCAGATCCTCTTTTGGATTTAACGATGGTGAGCTAGGAAACAGGACAACTTTATGATCTTGGAATTGATTTATTTTGAGTTAATTTGTCTCTCATTGTGCATTTGTAATTGTCTGTTTTATTCAAATCACTAATATATTCACCAAAACTAAAACCATTGAGCGTCCATATGACCTTAAAACTGATCCCTCTCTACACAGAGATCCTGCTGTAGTCTGAGTGAGGTGGCATCATGTCAGTTATGAAGGAAATCATGTCGTTCTTTTCTTCTCCCTCTTCCATAAATGTGTAGATTGTTTCGTCTCGCTCTGATTCCAGTTCCTCACATGTAGCAGAGCGATTAGCTTCTCTCTGTAGCATCAGTCGTAGCTCATGGAGCAGCTGGTCCTCCGTGTCGCTCGCTCTGGTTGGTGTTGGTTATTTCCTGCTCTTGTTTTGTCGTTCGCTCAAGAACGTCTGTCAGTGACGACTCAACCCTTAAAGTATCTTTATTATTAGCATCTGCATGATCCTTTCTCAGTTGCATTATCTCTGTAGCATCGTCTCCACTGTGTCTTTAGCTTCACTCATGTCTGAGGCTTCAGGATGTTGTCAGGCTTCTTTATTAGTTTATTTACTTTTCTTATCAGATTATTTTCTGACAGACATCTTTAGTTGTAGTAATTTGTTGTGGAATAAGTGGAGCTTTTCTTTCAGAGCTGCTTCATCATTAACCATCTTTTATAATCTGTTGTTCACAAGATACAAATAAACCTGATTTTCATCCAACAGCTTGATGGTTAATTTTTACACAACATAACTTGGACATAGTTGGATATTGAAAGGTAAAAGATTCAATCAAATTCAATTGGCATGAATCAAAGTTGAAAGGTTAGGATTAATCAAATATGTGACCTTTAACCTCTAGTTTGACCAGGTAGGAGATGACTGAAGATCATCATCATCTGATCTGGATCAGAACCAGGAAGCTGCTGGTTCTGATCCAGAGACAAACTCTCACCTGGAGGAGGAGGAGGAGAAACCTGGAGGCTGATGGTGCTGATCAGTTCCCCCACATGTTTTTCTGTATCAATTCGACATTCATACGTCCCGCTGTCATTAGTCGTTGTGTCCTTCAGAAGCAGAGACACGTCTCCTTTCCTCAACTGATTTAGCAGCAGATCAACTCGGTCCCTGTAAGATGGATGCTGGGCATCTGGATCAAGTTGATTATCTTTGTACAGGAGGACATATTCTGTCCCCAGATCAGTTCTCTTCCACTCTGCGATTGTGATTTTCCCCTGATCAGGATCTTTACATGTCAGAATGACGTTCTCTCCAGGTTCAGCTTTGATTGTCGCGTTGTTCTGATCTGAAGGAGAGAAAACAGAGAGCAGAGAGGTCAGAGGTCAAACTGGACTTTAACTAGCCAGTGATGAGTCTAGGTCTGTGTGATGAAGAACAACGAGCTCAGATCCATGAAGATTCATCCAACGGAAACTTCAAAACACTGAAACCCTCAGAACCTGGAAGACTGGATCAGGGTCAAAGGTCGGTTTTTAAAGACAATTTTAAATGTTTAAAAAATGTGTTCATGATAAAAATTGCTCTTATTGACTTTTATAGAGAAAATATTTTATCAGAACAGCCATAAAAACTTAATGAAATAATATATAACTAGTTTATTGAAGGATCTAAATTAATACACAGAAGATCTAAAACCATCAGATTCTCTGAGGCTCATTGATCTCAGCTGGTTAATGAGAGTCACAATAATTTCCCTTTGAGATTAAAAATTATTTCTGATCTGAATTTAATCTGTTTCCTCAGAAGTTGCTGGTTTCCCTGCTGAACTTCTGGACAAAACTGGATGAAACCAAGACAGAATTAGCTTTTATTATTTACTAGATCCTGTAGAAACTCAGCAGATGATGATGATGATGATGATGACCTGTGTGCTTCATCCCAGGCAGGAGAAACATCAAGTTTCTATCTCAATATTTTAATGAACACATTGTCACTAAAATGTTAAGCGTTTTACAAAATTAGCCAATAATTGACTTATAGCAGGTAAAATAACCAAAGTATTTATAAAACGTATTCAAAACATGTTTTTTGCTTATTTTTCTTTTAACAGATTCAGTTAATAAGCAGTTTCCAGAAACAACGGTTTACAAGGCACAAAAAGATGAAAGTGAAACTCAAAAGAAATCATAGACTTCCGGGTGAGCAAGCAAGATGGCGACAGTTTAACCAGGTGGCTCCCCCACAAATTCTAAAAAGAAGAGGTTATTTACAAATGCGGGATATAAAATAAACTTAGAAGTGAGCCGGAATGCCCAAATCCAAATCAAAGAGCACTCCGTTGTCCCGAAAATCGATGTTAAGAGAAGAAGAAACGAACGAAGAAGGTATGGCTAGCCTCTCGGACTCGGAAGCATCATTAGCGGCTAACGAGACAGCTAATCTACAAACTATTCTCCAAGAGCCAAGAGAATCACGTCGAGAAAATAGCGAGGGCTTCCGAGAGGTTAAAGAGGAGATAAAGAATGTAAACAGAAGACTGGACAAGGCAGAGACACGCATATTAGAAGCGGAGAACAGAATTCAGCAGCTCGAAGAGGAGGAGCTATGAAGCTAAGTAAAGTACCAGACGAACTCGAGGGGAGATTTGAGGCTCCATGGCATCGCGGAGGGCTCTCAGGATGGCTCATCGTCCATCTCAGCCTTCATAGACAATCTACTCCGAGACAAACTGGACATTCCGACATCACTCGACCTGAGCATTGACAGAGTTCACCGCTCTCTGGGACCCAGAGCTCCGCCTGAAGCCCCCCGTGATCCATAATAGTCAAGTTCGGCACGTCTAAGGTAAAAGTACTAAAACGAGCCTGGCAAAAGAAAGGCTCCACGGTGGCGGGGACAAAAGTCACAGTGGACCACGATTATGCTCCAGACGTGTTAAAACGGCGACGTGAGTACAGTGAAGTGAAGCGGGTCCTCAAGGAAACAAATTCCAAACACCGTTCCCGGCCAAGTTGAGAGTATTCTACGAGAACAACGCGAGTCTACAACTCTGCAGCTGAAGCAACTAAAGACATGGCGAATCGAGGCCTCCAGATCACCGTTATCCAGCCATCAACGACATGGGTTGGCAAGATCAAGAGCACGATGTGGACCAAGTCGGGAAAGAATGATAAAGATCAACGACCGAACGGAACACGGGAGGGACACAAGAAGAAACTGGACGAGTTTAGAAGAGAATAAGTACAACCACAGGAGCGGACATATCCAGGGATTATTATTACCATTTATTTATTTTTTTAGTTTTGATGTTAATTGGAGTCGGGGACCGCGCTTCCGAGAAAATGGAAGGCTATACCCAGGTAACGCCACCAGAGGGCCCCTCGCAGCCACAGAGCTGCTGGTTTTCCCTCAAAATCGCTCACAAACTATAAGACCAGAGAAAAGGGAGTCTTTAAATGGACGTGTGTTAGCTTGTTTTACAAAGCTAAGATGTTTGGATTGTTCACAGTCGTTCTTTGTTTTGGTAGCTTAGGGTTGTCATTTATTTTACTCGTTCTGAATATCCAGCAATATGCAATCCATGACTTCATTATCACCTCTTAGAATCACAACTTATAATGTAAAAGGAGTTCATAACCCAATAAAAAGGGCGAAATTATTAGGAAAAAAGGAAACTCACCTCTCTGAGAAAGAGCATAGCAAACTTAAAAGAATGGGCTTTAATCTGGTATTTAGTGCATCACATAAATCAGGTCGTAGAAGGGGGGTGGCAACCTTTATGTCCCAGAGGGTCACATTTGAGATGAGCCAGGAATATAAAGACAAAGAGGGTAGATATAATATAACAGGCAGACTAGAGGGACAAGACATTACCTTTATCAATGTGTATGCCCCGCCAGGTTCAGAGTGGACATTTCATAAACATATCTTTGATATGATAACTAGTAGTCTGTGGTGGAGACTTTAATGTAAGACTGAATCCTTCAGAAGATGCCTCTAAACAACCCAGAGTTAACTGCAGCACAGGTAGGAAGATCAGGAAGATGATCAAAGAACTGGGGATAAGTGACGTTTGGCGCGAATTTAACCTCAGAAAAAGGGACTTTACATTCTACTCTGCAGCTCATCATTCATATTCAAGAATTGATTATTTTTTTATGTACCGAGTAGAAAAATGTCATATTGGGCTGATGGGCCTCTCGGATCGTTGCCCACTTCACATAGAAGTAAATGTTAAAACAAAAAACCTGTTCCTGTGGAAACTTAATTCTAGTATACTCAAGGGCAAAATCAAAGAAGAGTTAAGGCAAGAAATTCAGACATATATGCAGGACAATGACAATGGAGAAGTCTCCCCTGTAATACTATGGGACGCCTGTAAAGCTGTCGAGAGGAAAAATAATTGCAAAATCATCTTTTTAAAAAAAAACTAAGCAAGAAAAATTAAACAATTTGGAACAAGCGTTGGCCGAACTAGAAAAATAAAATAAAAACAAAGATCTTAAAACTCTAGGGAAAATAAAACAAATCAGAGATTAAATTAATCAAGAACTACAGTCCAGTGTACAGAAGAAACTCTTATTATAAGACAGTTACTAACAAGCCCAAAATCATCAAAATTTCTAGCATACAGACTTAAAAGACAGGAGGAAAGAATTATATACAAAATTAAAGAACCAACAACTAATAAAGTTATCTATAAAAATATAGAAATAAGAAAAAGCTTTGAAAAATACCAAAAACTGCATGCCCTAAAAGAACCAGAAGGGATGGAGGAAACCAGTGTACTACTGAATAAATTGCTGCTTCCCACTGTATCGAATGAAAAACATGAAATTCTGACCAACAACATAACAATTCAAGAAACTGAAAAAGCAATAAATAAATTGAAACTTAACAAATCATCAGGACCAGATGGATTTAAAAATGCTGATTGGTATAAGATCTATTTAAAAGATCTGTCCTTCAGAGAACATTCAACTGGGCTCTAACTGGGGGACAAATTCCCCCATTTAGACAAACAATGATAAGAGTTATTCCAAAAGAAGGTGAAGACAAACTAAACTGTTCAAATTACCGCCCAGTCAGTCTACTTAACCAAGACTATAAAATCTTTGCTTCCATATTAGCCAAAAGATTGGAGCTTATCCTCCCAGATATAATAAGTTTAGACCAGACGGGGTTCATAAAGAACAGACGAACCAGAGACAATATCAGGAGAACCCTAAACATGATCAACCACATGAAGACCAACAAGCAATTACATTGGGTTTAGACGCACACAAAGCGTTCGATACTGTGGACTGGTCATTCTTATTCAGAGTCTTGTCAGAATTCAACTTCTCCAGCTAATTTATAAAGATAATTCAGGAACTGTACAATAAGTCCACAGGTAAGATTCGGATCAATGGGGGGCGATCAGAAGAAATAAAAATTGAACAAGGATGCAGACAAGGTGTTGCAGAACAGATTTATTTCTAAAAGAGTTATAGGTTTATAGTTTTATGAATTTAAAGTGGGAAGCGGACCAGTC
>NW_006800648.1:152097-153756 GCF_000485575.1 Poecilia formosa | reverse complement strand
ATTAACAAAAAATCTATTGAATTTATTGATGACACTTTTCAAATAAGGAATATTCTTTTTATTATCTATAAAAAAGTCTGGATAGTTGTTATTGTTAGATTTTCTAATAACTCTATTTAAAAATATTCCATGTTTCCTTAATGTTGTTTTTATTCCTATCCAGTAATTTATGATAATAGTCCTTTTTACATGTTTTTATAATATTAGTTAACTTATTTTTATATTTCTTATATTTGTTTTCTGATTCAGACGTTCTATGTTTTAGAAATTCTCTATAAAGTTTGTTTTTCTTTTTACATGTTAGGCTATCATTGCCCAGGCTGCCTGCTGGTGGATTTCAGTGTTTCTTGAGGGTCTACTGGGACACTGAAAGAGACATAAATACACAAGGGAGAAAGTGGAGCAGCATTCTGAGTACTGGAAATGACATGGACTAACATTAGCGACAGACATCTGTGGATAACATTATGTTGTCTGTATTCCACATGAGGAGACAGCAGGAGGAGGAGGAGGACTGGAGCAGGTCCTGACATCACACATTGCTCTTCCACCTTTTCTTCCTCTTGCTTATGCTATTGTCTGGATGAACTCTGGCTGCAGGAAGCTTTTGAATTAAACAGCGTTGGTATTCGTTTTCTATATTTTCTTAGTTTAGGAAGTTTATTTTGGGTTTTCATATTTCAGGTTCGATAAAGGTTATAACTCTAATTTCCCCCTATATAAAGCAAACTACACCTCTAATTCATTATTATCCTGATAAAGAATCTGCCGGTAAGGTGCATTGTGGGATAGGAGGGTCAACAAAAAATAAAATCCACAACACAACAGCAAAGAGCCACAAGAGAAGTACTAATAATGCTGAATCAGAAGTTATCCTAGCACGTTTATCATTATTTCCATTTTAGCATAAACTTTGTGACTTTTGGTCTTGCATTGTGGCTTTTGCATTTTGTTCACCCCTTTGCACTAATGCATGCTGGATTATATTGTCAGGAATTGTGCAAACAGGAAAAGTCAGACAAAAATCTGTTTGTGAAAACTGGGCAGTTCAGCTGATTTAGCTCACATGGGCTTTAGGAAGTATGGCTGAAGAAAAATCATTCAGTTGTTAAATTAAAACATTTTACAAACACTTTAATGTTATTTGATAATAAAACTTTTGCTTGTATAGCCAAATAGGTAACCCACATTTACCATGGGTGTAGCATAATAAATTCAGAAGTAAGTCTGAAGAGAGCCAGCTAGTTAGCTTGAATTTATGTACATTTATGTTAAACTGGCTTCATCATTCTGCTAAAAATAGGAAAGTGTTTATTTACGCCACAGAATGTAATGTTAATCCTCTTCGAATAGATCAGTTAGTGTAAATTTAGACAGACTGACAGATTTGATAGTGAAAATAGCAGACTCAGTCTTTATCATGTTCTCACAGTTTAATCCTGCTTGAATTGTGCGAAAACATTTCATCTTCCAGTTTTCCTTCTCGATATTCTTCAGTATCCCTTCACACAGGGATACTGAAACCCCTCTAAATAATCTGACTGTATTTGTTGAAGTTTCCATGTCGTGTTGTATGTAAATGGAGAACGACGCATTTGAATGCAAATAACTGTAGATGGTTCTGTTTGCATCTGTGCCAAAGACAGGAGTAGAAATTGA
>NW_006800648.1:120248-132706 GCF_000485575.1 Poecilia formosa | reverse complement strand
AAAAAATATGGGCTTTTTTTTTTTTTTCGGAAGTGACAAAGCAAGTGGGAGAAATCCTTGAGAAGTGCTGCAGTTTCCCACAGGTCATGCAGGGGACAGAGCAAACATGTGGCAGAAAGTGCTTTGGTCAGATGAGACCAATTCGAAGCTTTTGACCTGTAAGAAAAACTCAATGTGCAGCACAAAACTAAGACTGCACTTTGCTCTCTTCACTCATCATCAATGATGTAAAAACATGGTGGTTGCAGCATCATTCAGCGGACAAGCTTTTCTTTTCAGTTTCAGTCAGAGTTCATGTGAAAGTGGATGGAGCTAAATTCAGGTAATCCCAGAAGAAAACCTGCTAGGAGCGGAAAAAGATGGTGGAAAAGGGTGGAGGTTCACCTTCCAGTCAAACAATAACCCCAAACATGAAGTCAGAGATACAATAGAAAAGCTTAGATCAGTATTCATGGGATGTAATATTTTAGTCTAGTTTTGAATCTAGTCAGAAATATATGACATGACTTGGTTATAATATCAACTTAAGGAGGCCAAATACAAGATGACAAGATTTTCAGATTTTTGTGTATACTTTTTTTTTTAATTGTTTGAAAGATGTTGTCTTTGTCTCTCACATAAACCCCAAATTAAATATTTAATACAACAGCGTTTTTGTGACGCTGTATTTTTTGTAGAGCTGTTATATTACTCTGATTTAACAGAATCAAACTAACTCTTGGTCTTATAGTCTAATTGTGACCATTTAGTTGGCTTAGAAACTTGTGAACAACATTTTAAAGTGTCTCAAATTATAAAGGTTATGGTTAAATCATCATAATCATAGGTTTGAAAATATCAGTCTGTCATTAAACTATGTGATATGTTTAATTTGTAATTTGAGTTACTGGAATAAAATAACTTTTCAAATATATTCTAATCCACTCACAGAGCCTGACTTTCAGGCCTCTCTGCGTTGAGCTGCCGCTCTCCTCGTCAGCTTCAGGTTGATATCTGGTGATACCTGTGCCAGGTCTGGAGAACCCATCTGTTCTTCAGTGCAGGAAAATGCAAGTTCAGCACAGTTTGTGGTTTCATTTTAAACGACAGGCACAGCAGCTTTGATTAAAAGGGACTCTAACATATCACCGACCTTCAGATTCCTGCCGCATCAGCAGATTTTTGCAAATAAACCTATTTTTCTTTGCAGATTTGTCCTAGTTTATCAGTATTTTGGTGGTTTTATAGTATTGGGACATTTTAGCACACAAGGACAAGGGGGACTCTTATGTCAACATGTTAGCAACATGGAAGCTAAAAAGTTCAGCAAAAACAACCAACAAATCAACCAGCCTACCTACCTACCAACCATGGATTCTTACGTTTGTACAATGTTTTAATCAAACTTTGCATTTTTATTTAACACAAAAACAAATGAATAAAATATTGCTACAAAATCTACTCAATAGACAGAAACTTTAGTTACCAAACCTTCACTCTGCTATTCCCAATGTCTTACTGTTGGTTTACGGGAGTTTACAGGTTCCTATTTTGCTCTCCAAACCAACTTGGCCGACTCCCGTCTCATTAGTCTCTTGGACAGTTGATTTATTTGACCTTTAATCATACAGGTTGTCTCATTGAGATCCAAGATCTCATTTACAAGAGACACCCTCACTCTACCGGCGAGCTCAGCCTGGATTTTCTGATTTTAGCCCTTTTTATCTGACAACTTGGTCATGATCCGTATGTCATCATGACAGGTGAGGGTGCATGCAGAGACGACTTTGCTTTTCAGTTCAGCTCATTTCTCACCAGCAGAGCAGCATCTCCTTCACTGCAGAAACGTCTCACAATCTGTCTATCCATCTTCCACTCTCAATACCATCAAGTGAGCGATCCATCTTTGCTCTAGTGCACCATGAAGGTCACAATTTGACGACCCCAACAGAAACCACATCATCTGCAAAAACAAAGATCACCCTTCACTGGAAAGACGTTTGACTTCATGACAAGAATGTGGACACGTCTCATGCTTTGGGTACTAATGCTACGAATGCATAATGTTCTATAAGTCGGCATAAAGAGCACCGATTTTATATGTATCACATGTTTGAGTTTACCAATGTGATTTATCAGAGCTCTTTGACGGACAAAAACAGAGCATTCGAACAGATTCCCTCTTTCAGAACATGTCTTCATTACTTGCATCCAGAGCAGAGAGAGTTTATCCGCGGTTGCTTGGAGAGATCAATTTAAAGAATAAATGGAGAGAAGCCTTCATCTCATACCAAGGAAATCCAACAAAAACTAGGCCAAGCTGTCACTGCAAAGCAAATCAAATAAAATGTTCTTTATTTCGGTACTTTGGTATTCTGCTTACTTCTGAAACTCTTTTTCTTTCCTCTCTGTGTGCGAATGTGTGTCATGAGGCAGATGAGGCAGTGCTGACAGACCATCTCTGAGGCCACACACTATGACGAATGACGGTTTAAGCTGATGCTATAAAACAATGTCATCAGTTCACTTACAACTATAAAACTAGGCTGTCCCACATGGACTTGTGGTTTGCTCAATTCAGGACACGCTGTTCTGTTCTGACTTGGTAAAACTTCCTGAGATCCAGATCAGTTTACTTTTCTAATGCATCTCAATTGCTGCTAAAACTGGTCCATATTATGTCTTCTGGAAAATATCAACAAAAACAAAGACTCAAACAAATCTCAGTTTTAAACCAAATATGGAAATATACATTTCAGCCTGGATGTCTATGAACCAAGATTATCTTGAAGTGTCTGCTTAAAACATGAAAAACATGTAAGACGTTACATTCTGAAGGAAGCTGAAAATAAAAATAATTACTAGCCCACAGTATGTCTGTATTGTAAAACTTGCAAAGAGCCTAAATATACAAGGATAAATATGGTATTATTTAGATGTTTATTGAGTTTATGTTTAAATATTCTGTATAATAACTGATGAAAACATTGTAAAACAAAAAGTTTAAGAGAAAAAGAAAAACTCCCACATTAAAGTTTGCAACACACTAACGAAAACCTTTCATTTCTTTTCCAGCCATTCCTAAAATGCTGTATTAATGTGAAGACTGACTACTAGATAAGGCTCAATTAAGGGAAAAACATCCTGTAAGATTTAGTTTGCATTTAGATGTAAGTAATGAAGAAAAGTCTGCACATTGGGAGTAAATAACATAGTTGAGGAGGATTAAAAAGATTTAGATTTTGAGTTGTTTTTGCAGGAAGTGATTGAATTGTTCTGTTTTCTTAAGGATTAAAGACAGCAGGAATGCAGCTTTGCAGTGGCAAGACTGTATAGATCTTGTAATGAATGTGTTCCAGGAGAACTCTTATTTTAAAAGAAAAAAGAAACAAGTAAATATATTTTTTTAAAAACTAAGACGCCTCTCCATCCATCTCTCTCTATTCCTGCGATCCTTGTCCTAATTTTATCAGAGATTTATTGCATAACAGCTCCAAGTGCGCAGCAGTCGGAGCAAAGCTGGATATTATCCAGTCATTAGTTATAAAAACACGCAGCAATCCATTCCTAATCACCCAGTAATCAGCCTCTTAATTCACACAGCTCCACAGAGACAAAGCTTCTGTAAGCTTTCAACACTACTTAGCTCACTAGACGTTCTCTGGCCCGGCTTCACGAGTAACCTGATGTGAATTCACTCACCACGAGGGTTTTTAAATTATTCGAGTCGGCTGACAGCATGCATGACTGATTGACCAAAATACCCCCTTAACAATAACACAGCCTGAAAAGCTCGCCCGTAACAAAGGAGTGGAGTTATTTTTAAAACTGAGAGCCTGGAGTACTGAGGCCAAGGAGACAATTAGTATTACTGAAAAACACAATATCGGCATTTGGATTCGTTATTCTGTGTTCTGGGTCTCATGCTACTGTGCTGGCTCCAGACTTGAAGCAATACAGGTCATCAAACTATGATACTATCTCACAAAACCTTTTAAAACATTAGAAAAATCTAATAACATTTACTATATGGCATAGGTACATAATAATGTTCTAATTAAATGCTTGTTAATGTTAATTATTAACCCATTTACTGAAATGTTGTTGAACAACTTTGTGGTTTTTCCTATGTGGAGAATTAGTAGAGAGTCTCTTGGTTATATGTTAGGGATCACTGTCTTGCTTGCTCAGTTTTATCCTAAAATCCTTATCAAGAATGCTATTCCTTAAGTTACATCAGGTCTGTCAGTATTGTATGCTAAACTCCAAGAGAGTGTGCAACCTCATTCCTCCTCTACTAAGGGTGTGTGCAAAGACAGAGCGTTTGATGTTGGTCTCATCTGACCGGATTGTATTCTTCTCAGTAAATCAATTGATTTGTCAAATGATCTAGCATGATTTTTCTTCAGCAGTGGAGTCTTAAATAGAGAACAGGCAAAATTGTCTTTGCGTCTCAATACATTTCTTATTGTTGCCACTGGAAAATCGGTTTATTCTAACTGCATATCTATTTAAAATTCTCTGCAAGAGGTCCTTGTCCTTTGAGCAACTTTTCAGATTTTTCTTTTGACTCCTTTGTCATACGTATTGTCAGGAGCTGATGGTTTTATTGTCTGCTTTATTGTGAAATGATGTGCTTTTAACTTCTTGATGTGACACTTTTAAATGTGGACAAAATTATTTTCTAAATATTGACAGATTTAAGCAATTTCCTTGGTTTTGTATTCAATTTTTTACACACTTCATTACCATGTAGTATGAATTTCAAATAAGTCTTCCTAGTGTATTTATTGAAGAAAACATGGATTATGGGAATTGGTACCAATAAGTCACATTTCTTTGGCTGGGCTCATGACTTATTTTAGAAGCTGAAACTTATGTATACCTTTCCTCTTCATGACACATTTTTTGATTGATGGATAATGAAATGTTTAACAATTTCTAAATGAATATGACTTATAATCCAGCACAACATGTTTTTTCTCCTCTTTATGATGTATTTTTTGGCTGATATGACTCGTATAAAAATATACTCTGGAGCATCCTGCAGTCTAGAAAATGAACAGCCAAAAATAGTTTGATTCCTGAAAATGTTTGACCTCAAAAACTTTTGCTTTTATCATCCACTTCATAAAGTTTTCACCTAGTAGCTCTTTAAATGGGAGTTACTTGTTAACTTCTTGACTAATCTCAGACATTCTGGTAAGGTAATATAATATATCATACAGTAGTGAAAGTCACTTAACCCAAAAATCCAAACTGACTCTTTAACATCGATTCAAGACAGGAAGGTCAATCAGCTCGGAAAATGTCATGGTCTTCATCCTTTTTATTAATTTCTGTCACCATCTCAACCGTCAAATGTCAAGATGAAACTGGCTCTCATGACGATGGCCTCGGGACATCAAGATGAAGATTTTTCTCTGCTGAAGATAAGAAATTCATGTATGGAAATGAAATAATAAACGAACTCTTAGATCAAAGCTATCATGGATTCAAGCAGACATATCAAAACTTCAGCTGCTCAGGCGAGATCTGGCTTTCATGGACCCCTTTCCTTCAGTGAAAGCACTAATCAGGAAGACTGGCAGGAACTGGAGCCAAAGATCCTCAAGTAAAGACAGGAAGTCCAGTAGAAATCTGTGTGTCAATCTGAAACGGCATTTATTATTTGAATCACTCAGATTACTGCTTCAAATGACCTCGCAACACAATAAAGAGGATCAATACTAAAATGGGTATGCATTAAAGTTAGGGTAATAAAGTAAAAAATTATAGACTAAATGTTAGCTGTGCATCAAGCTGTGTCTACTGAGTAAACTTCTCTGACACAAACTGAAGAAACACTTCTACAATAGAACAGTTTGTCCCAGTTTTATAAACCATTTCCTGCAAGTAAAACCTAAAAAAACAAAACAAAAAAACAAACTCTTACACAGCTAAAACACAGTAAAACCGAAGCATAATTGTGTCACAAATGAACAATTTCATTTTATCATGCGTCTCATTTCGTATTTCATTTTCAGGTAATGGTTGGAAGGTTTTATTTTAGCTGCATTCAAGGCTGTCAGAAATAATCAGTTTTCTACAAAAACTGATGATTAAAGCGCCGTTTCACAACAAATGTCGTCACGAGGGACTTTTCAAAAATTACATTTTAATTAAAACAATAAATTTACCTGAAAACAGTGATCTGTGGAGAGGGATCTGGAGTGTTTCATAAAGGTGGCATATTCACAAAACTATGAAACACAAGAATCTATAAAACACAAACCTAATATGCTGGATGTGCAATCACATTCAATAAAGAACATGCATTCACATGAGACTTGACTGTTAGATTAAAAGTACTATTTGAATATATCAACCTTTAAGCGACTATTAAATATACTTTCCATTATGTCCACATTTCTGTGTTAAAAATATGATTTTTAATTGATCTGGTGAAATGCTTTAATCTTAAATGTCATATTTTCATTAACTGTGAGCAAAAAAATCATCACAATCATCAGTAATGAAGACTTGAAATCATCAATCTGTCATTTGGTTAGTATAGTTAGCTGAAATGAGTGAACTTTTCAAAAATATTCTAATTTATTCAACATGACTGTATATTAACGGTTGTTGTAACGCTAAAAGGTGAACCTCAGTCTCAAGTCTTTTGATTGTTATAATTTTTCTTTACCAGGATCGTTTTTAATGTCATCCATCTTTGTAACAACTCTAACCACACTTCCTTTCCTGGCTGAAGAACAAACATTTCCCACAGGATGATGCTGCCACCACCAGGCTTCACCAAGTTGATGGAGTCAGTTTTCTGCTACACATATCATTTATAACATAAGCCAAAAAGTTCAGATTTGGTTTCATCTCATTGTTCCACATGTTCACTCATGTGTGTTACAAACAGATAGATGAAGTTAGGACATAATGCGCCTGTGCTGCCTGTGCAGGGTTTGCTTTAATTTGAAATCTCCTCTCAATCCCGTGTAGTTTACATTTCATAGACTTCCCAGGTGCAGACTAAATATCTCAACATCATCTCTGCGTAGGCAGTGACCTCCACCATGGTGGGTGGCATCCTGTGTGGCTTTAAGAAGTTCCTGGTTTGACCTCTCATAGGCTGCAGAGCAGCGAGAGCTCAAGCTGCTGAATGTAAAAAAAAAAAAAAAAAAAAGTCAGGATGGAAGTGATATAAGCAGAAGGAAATAAAATGAAGTCAAAAAAACAAACTTGCGTAACAAAAATGATGCATACTCCACGCCTCCGTTTGATTTATGTTATGAAACTGGTTTTGTTGACTAACCTGGAACGAGTGTCTGATCATGATCTTCAGCAGGGGCACCGCTGATCAATCAGAACGCACCTTTAAATATGAAATGAGACGTGATGGTGGCACTTTATGAAAGAGGAAAACTATAATCATATGCATTATTAAGTTTCCATTTTGCAGCTTTTTGTTTATGGGGTCTCGAGACGCCAGTCAGCAATTCAGTCTAGAGAGGAGCCATCAACATGTTGGAAAATGATCAAGCTGAATCCAATGGCGACATGTCAACGTTCCTCGCCACAGCATGAAGGTTATGTCTCTCCATCTGTCTCCTGTTTGCAGCAACAGAGTTGTCATGATTTCCATCTGCTGGACTTTTTGGTTTGTGCTCAAAGAAATTAATCAAAAGACAGATAAAAATATGTTTCTATCCAAAAATAGATATAGAAAAAGTAAAAAAAAAAGCGTTTAAGGAAGTAAATTTACATCTGGGTAATAATAGATTTTGTTTTGATTAAACAACGGCTGGTATCTGTTATATTCCAAAGGTTCAACACCGCATTAAATCACAGAGCTGCACAGCCGTCCTTTACATATCGGTCAGCAGATACTAGCATCTAGATATGCTAATGTTTGACCTTGACTATAAATAATTGTCTGCAGCAAAGTTATCGACATCAACATTAGAGCTGACTGTACAGAGCTGAAAACGTACACCTTATTGGGAGTGAATAACTGATTTTCCTAAACAGAAGCGTGAATAAATAACATTTAGAAGTTTCAAAAGTCTTATGAAGTCGTCAGCATGAGTTGAAGATAGTTGTAAACTAACAAATATCTAATTTCTACAATATTTCCTTTGGGCTTCATGAATTGGTTGAGACATGTGATGGCCTTGTATCCCTACTGTTTAAAAACATGGATTATGTTTTTGTTTTGTGCGTCTTTGTATATCACAAATTAAAAATTCCTCATGGAATCTCATCTTTTTTGACAATTTTGAGCTGAGTTGGTAGCAAATGAGGGCTTGTTTGGGATGATTTTATATGTGTCAATGTGAGAGATGCATGCATATTGCATATGTATTATTAAATCAATAAAGCAGTCACACAATTGTGACTTAAGTGGATATTTTTAAGACTTAGAAGGCCTCGAGGATATTGAAAAGTAGGTTAAATGCTCTTTATTTATATTTGGCTGAAGGTTCAAATGAGCACTTTGATGATATCTTCAGCATACTGACTGACGAAAATGTTAGCTGTGTTAAATATGAAATAAAATACTTTATATTGGGCAAACCTCAGTGTATAGCAGCTTTGAAAGAATGCTGGTTAACGTCCTTTAACTCAACAAATCACAAATCCAAGGACACAACTGAGGAATTTCCTGCTAATGAGTTTTATAACAGCATGGTGATTATCAACGTCACAGAGTCGGACAGAACCTTTAATTTATCGATTGTACCAGTCTCATTGTTCCTGTCTACTCCTCCAGTCTCAAAACGTCCAATTTACACCCTGAATGGCAGTGAGGCCCTGCAGTATTGAGCTGTGAGTAATGCTGCTGTGACCTCTGCAGAGCTTTTCTCTGCCATTTTCTCATTTCGTGCTGGGCTTTGAGGTGACACGTCAAAATATTGACAGGAAAACACACAAGGCCTTTACACACGGTGTGATAACAGCACCATGGCTGCTTGGCAGACTTGGGGAAAACAAATCTCTCATATGTGTCACTAATATATCAGAGGAGCTGGAAAATTTGAAGAAACAATGGAAAGAATATTAAAGTAAGCAGCGAAGGGGAATAATGGAAGTGGAACAAATGTGACAGAAAGCAGCAACGTGACGGTCCCAGTAAACAATCATCGCAAATGAAAAAGGAAACTTTAATTTAATTCATTATTTACTGCAGAAAAACGTGTCTATGGCTGCTCAGTGGTTATCACTGCTGTGTAGCAGCCAGAAGATGCTGGGTTTGATTTCTGACCAGAGTTCATCCTGCCTGTAGCTTGCAAGGTTTCCAGGAACTCCTGCTTCCTCCAACAGTCTAAAAACATGAGACTAACTGGTCTCTCTGAATTAGTGTGTTCATACTTTGCCCTGTGATTGATTAACTAACAAAGGGCTTGATTTGTTTGACAAGGTGCAGTATGAAAGCAAATCGCATCAGCTGAAAATCGAACCGAGTCTAGTGGACTATGAGGTCTGAAAACACCCTTAGGGTCCCATACAAGTTTCCTATTAAAAACTAATTATTTCTGTTAAAGACAGTTTTCAGAATGTTAATGAATTTTGTCTCAAAGAAAACTATATCAGTCTGATTTTGTAATTTAACAAATCAATAGAAGAAAATTTTAAAAAGCTGCAAAATGAATCTCTCATCACTGCAACTCCAGAAAAATGACTCTTGAACATTTTACAAACCATAATGTTCAGCTTTGAAGTAACAGGCTTGTCATGTTTTATTTCTTTCTACTAACTGACTCAGACCAATGAACGTCTTATAACAGCGATTCCACGTTTTTCTCAGAGTTATATGTACATGAAACCTCGCAAGGATTCATAAAAGTAAGTTGGACTGGAATACCACTGACTAATGTCTACAGCAGTGGCTTTAAGAGACAGAATTGAGTGTTTTATGAAGAGGGAGCTGAATATAAACTGACTGAAGTGACAGCTGAAGACTGACAAGAGGGCTGAGGAAGCAGGTCGCCTCTTGACAGCAGAGACGCGCTGAGGAGCCGGGAGACGAGGCAAACTGGCCAGACGCTCACAGGAGCCGCTCACACAGACTCCAAATGTCACTCGATGTGAATTAGAGATCTCCGAAGGCGGTTCACCCAGAAAGAAAGGGTGAGAGGGGCTAACATTCCTGATGGTTGACCTTTTAACTTAGACAGACTGTATTTCACATTTTGAATCCTTCATTCACTGTAGTGCTTTGTTCTCTTTCACTTTTCTCTCAAAAAAGTGGAAAAAAAAATCTCCATCTGTACTGTAAAGAATTGGTGATTAAAACTCTATTCAGAGGAGGTTTTCCTTCTTTAGAATAATTATTGTTTTGTTTTCCCAAACCGTTCTTTCAAACAAAAATCTCAGTCAACTTCTTTTTGGAGACGCCAAATTGGATTCTCCCTCCAGGATCACAGACAGATGAGCGGCAGCAACAGTAAAAACGCACGTTTGATTTGAGAACGTTTGATGAATGCATCATGTTGTGACAGTTTTACTGTTGGAGTAAGAAATGTTTTAGTGTTTATTCAACTGATTAAACTAGCTGATTTTAAATGATAAAATCTGTTGGCACAATTTGGAAAGACGTAGCCTAAAGCATCTTTTACAGTGAGTGCAAGGATAATATTTGTGCATGCACAAAAGATCTTTGTTTATGCCAAAGGCATGCAGCTTTTGTTCTGTCTGACTGTGTGTGTATCCTCTCTGTTTCTCACCCTCCACTTACTCGCTCTCTGTTGTTTCACTCAGTTTTTAATCAACTGTTGGAACGCAACCAAAAACTTGGACAATCATAAAGAGCGGCAATCAAATATAAACAAGTTCACAGCTTTTTCTTTTTTTTTTTTCGTAATGCGATACAACAATGCATCTCTGTTTATTTCTGCAATAAAAACGTGTTTATTCTCCTTATTGCAATGAAACCCAACATCAACGAGATGTGCTGGATGTGCATCTCAGACTTGAAGCTCATTATGTTGTTGTTCTGCAAGAGTAAGTCTGTTTTCATTTCTCTCCTCTGTGCATGTTTGTGCTTGATTACTCACTTGGCTGTGTCCTCCCAGCTACACCACTGACTCTGGTCCAGTTCCTGCATGTCTAGCCTGAATCTGGTCAGGCAGAACTCCTCGATCACGAACTCGTAGTGGGATCCACATCCCAGCACGGGGAAACACTGAGCCACTGGTGAGAGCACAGCGGGGGGGAAAACAGAGAAAATGAAGAGAACAAAGAAAAAAAGGGAGACAGGAGTTCAAACTTGTTATGGATGCAATTATATTCCAGCATGATGCAGAAAGCTGGATTCAAACATACATGTTTAAAATAATGTAGCACATGAGCTTTAATCATAGCAATGATGTTCAGGTCACCATAGCTGTAGCGTATTCAGTAAATTAGAATATACTGTCAGATGAGGCCCATTACTATAAAGGTGTTATTATTATTACCTTTTGAAAATGTACAACTTTCATGCAGGTAGTAAACATACTTTTCATTCAGGCTGTATATTATTTTTTTATTGGTATGATGTAATATTTACATTTTTATTAACTGTAAGCAGAAAATCATCACATTGTGTTTCACTTAGTGAAAAAAAATCTGAAATAAATTGACTTTTGAGTATTATTCTAATTTATTTAATGGGTGTGTATAAATAAAGTACATCCTCTTCACTTCTAAAGCTTCATGTGTAAAGACACAATTGAAATGATTTGGTGAAATGAACGAAAACACACAATAAAATACACGTGTTCAGTATTTATTAAACAAATATCTATAAACATTTCCTTATTCTCAGGTCTGTTTGTGGTGATCTAATTGTGCTCGCTGCTGTTTTTCATGTAAATCTGTACTTCTCTCCATCAGCTATACAGTCTTTCATCTCTCTTTGATGTCTGGACAAATATCTGTGTTTTTATTTAATAACAATTGATAACTGGTAACTTCCTCCGCTGCTACTTTCCACCAGATTCTCTTGACACCAGAAAAATTTAGTTGTTTTATATTTGACTTTTTTGGGTTTTTTTTGAATATTGTCATTATTCTGTCTGTTTCTTGTCCCTCATCTACTGATTTGAGTTTGAACTTGACAAACAAATAACCTGCAGCCTGGTTGTTTTCTTCCCACTAATTCATGCACTTTTTCCCTCCCAGTGATGCTTTCCATCCTACCAACCATGAGTTCATTCCAGAACAACCTCTGAAAGCTGTTTTCCACCCACTTCTCCACTCCCCTGCCTCTGCTCTACCTTCACTTTGCTCACTCTCCTCATTAGAGGTTAATGGTAACTCTCTGTTATGTACTAAGCTAATGTCTGGATCTCCTAAGTCGTCTATCTAAGAAACCTGCATGCAGCTGATACACTGAAGGCTGTGTGCTGACCTGAGAGATGTTCAAAGAAAACACAATAATTCCAGCTGGTTTTAAAGGTTATCAGTCATTTTACCCCCCGCCACTTCGCAAAAACAGCTTTTTA